>NC_057715.1:60426267-60456541 GCF_004010195.1 Chiloscyllium plagiosum | reverse complement strand
GAAAGCTAGTGTGCTTCCAATTAAACCTGTTGGACTATAACCTGGTGTTGTGTGATTTTTAACTTTGTACACCCCAGTCCAACACCGGCATCTCCAAATCATGAAGCAACCAGGCTTGGGTAAATTCTCACCAACCTGCCTCCCTAACCTGTGGTAGCTAATATGTGACTCCAGATACACAAAAAAAATTGTTTGACCTTTTCCTATAAATGGAAACAACTTTGAAGAAAATTACTCAGTTGTTTTATACCATAAATAGTCACAGACTGACCATCTATCCATGAAATCTGTACTAGATTAAACATGAGAAAAGACCAATAAATCCTGTAAAGTTCTCAGTGATATTTTTTGTGACTTTGTGCAAAATTAGTTGAGCGGTCCAACAGAATGGTCCAGAAACAGCCTGACATAATCAGTTTCACCAGGCAATACTCTCAACCAATGACCCATCCAACTGTCAGGATAGATTCACTAATGCAGTGAGACAGAGGACAGTAGGGTGTGGCCCTCTAAGTTTGTAACTTTGACTCAGGATCCCATGAAGTGTCATGACATCAGGTCAGCAAGGACAAGGAGACCTCCTCCTCCAGCTGTTATCCTTCCTCAGCTGATGAATCAGTTTAAATATCACTACGGAGAATCATTGTGGATAGCTATGGCATGGAATATGCAGAAGTGCTTGCACAAGTCAGTAAATAAAGAAGGAACAAAGTTTTGAATCTTATGTTTGGTTTTGGTTAAGTCCAAGTAGCATCTGTTTTTTGGAGAGTTTGTCTCCCTGAGGCCTAATGAGTTCCCACACTCAATGATGTCACGTCAGTCTAATTTCTGCTTCATCATGACACTCCGCATGTGATAGAGTACTTCACTCACTACCCAGTGTCTTATTGGGAATTCACCATTATCACCCAATTAAAAGCCAATTGCACTTCCAGGCACTTCTTCTATTTAGGTCTCAGCAACATTCATACTGGTCACATAGTGAGGACTGCTATGTTTTGTGTATTGTCCTATGTTTCCCTTTCTAGACTGCTCACTGTCCTTAACTGGATAATGCACATGGAGCAGGCCAGTTAGTTGAACATCTCCTGTAAAATCCAGCTGCTAGGTGCTCCCCCAGGTCCCTATCTGTTTACCCTTGATTCAGTCTAGCTTCCAATTTTTCCAGAAAGCCTCTGACCTGATACCTAGCCTTTGATCACCCTAATTTGGTCATTGAAATGCTGCTTCCAATCACCTCCTCAGGACTCAGACTTGTGACCTCAACCCCATTCCTCTGACTACTGAAACCCCAGTTCCTTTGCCTCCTAAATTTTTCCTTGGATCACGATAAATGATTCTCTAAAACAGACCCTAGGATCTGCCAACCTTCTCACCAGGACCCTGTGGTTTATACTAACAGTCCCTTATCTCCAGTACAGTACTGTTATCACACATGGTTTGCTCCCTTCCTTCTGATTGGTACCACTGATTGGCCAGCAGCCAAAGACTGATCATGTCCTGGCGCACCTCCACAGAGTTCAGTCCCAATGAATTAACTGAAGTTAAAATCAGAACCACTGGCTTCGCCACACTCTCCACAGATGCAGTCTGACCTAATAAGTATCCCTGATGAAGAGCTTATGCCCAAAACATCAATTTTCCTGCTTCTCGGATGCTGCCTGACCTACTGTGCTTTTCTAGCACCACACTCTCGACTCAGATCTCCAGCTCTGCAGTCCTCACTTTCTCCTAATGGGTATTGCCAGTATCTTCTGTTTTTAACTCAGCAAGGTCGAAATCAAAGCCGAGACTGTCATGACCCATACAACTCATCTGCCCATTTAATAGAAAATTACAACCTATCTTCCACTCCTTTGTGGCATTGGAAAACCCTAATGAGAATTTAAGAAATTATAAAATAAATTGGAATTTATAGCTTGGTTTCAGTATAATACAAGCTAACATGGAACTCTTTAAAAAAGAAATATCTGAATGTAATATATTTATGCACTGTCACTTTCGATCAGTTTCAGTTGGATTCAATCTCCAGATTACATTAAGCCAGTCCATTATACCCTCAGGTCTCCCTAGACATTTATTCTTTAAAATCTCTTGTTATTACTGGCTTTGTGTATTTGATCCTATCATCCCATAATTGATTGACCTTATAGATAAAAAGGGTAAAAATTAAATATCGCATTATATTTAATCTCGGCATTTACAAACAGAATAAATACTTCCTTTGAAGAGAGTACATGCATAATCATTCAAATCCTTCTGACGCCTAACAATCCCTTTATCATACAATTGAAATGCGTTCTGATGTCAAGTTTGTGTCTTATCATCCTGCTTTAGGTAAGCAAAATCTTTTTATTTACCTCAATGGAAGTCTGTTAAAGAGCAGATATGAATCGACACATGAGCTATTAAAGAAAGTTAGCTATTGTAATAGAATGTGAAATGGTATTATTAAAATTAAACTAAGTTAACCTTTAGAGACACAAATATTTGACACGGACAGTAAATTCAGTCAGGGAAATCTACAATTTTGCGTTCTAGGACTGAATTTAATGACTAAGGTAATGTCACCACTCACCATCAGGAAACTGGATGATAGCTGCATCACATTCCTGGAAGCCCCTGAGGGATCGCATGCCCAGTTGGCAGTTCTCTGCCTGCTGTCATGCCTCTTGTGCCTTTGAAGAGAAGAGCCTGACCTAAAGAGCTGCTAGGATGGCAGCTCTTCAATTCAGGTAGTTCTTTTTGTGTTGGAATTCTGGGGTTCTCCTTTCATCTGATGTTCACTCAGCATTCCATATTTGGTAATTCCTATGAAACCTCATTTAACATTGTTACTTTAGTAACTAGCATTACACAAGCATAAATAAAACATACCAGGTATCACACTACCCTAGTATGAATGCATTGTATATGTAGGTAAGAGAAGGTTTTATTCTTTGGAGGAGCGAAAACAAACCTTCAAATGGAAATGGGCAAGTGGACAATTGTCATCCTTGCATCATGTGTAACTGCCCATGGACATTATCTAAGAGGGTTTACACTGAGAGGTGATTGACACAGCAGATGTGGCCAATAGCCAAAAGAATGTGTATCAGTAAGGGTAGGTGGGGAACCACCATCTTCATGAGGAAAGGCCAGGAGTTCTTCTACATCTACTTGAGCGAGAACAAAGACAGCTGCCATCTAAGACAGCAAGACATCGGGAACATCTGTGCACTGCCTTTACTCGATTTTACAGGATGGATTCAGGATCAGTGAAGCATTCTCATTTGTCACACGTTGTTTATTTCCTTTCCTAGCCTAATTAACCAACACACCAGATCTAAAATGCTGCTTCTCAATAAACTACCAGACAAAGTGGAGTTTGCACGTTCTCCCCGTGTCTGCGTGGGTTTCCTCCGGGTGCTCCGGTTTCCTCCCACATCACAAAGATGTGCAGGGTCAGGTGAATTGGCCACACTAAATTGCCCGTAGTGCTAGGTAAGGGGTAAATGTAGGGGTATGGGTGGGTTTCGCTTCGGCGGGTCGGTGTGGACTTGTTGGGCTGAAGGGCCTGTTTCCACACTGTAATCTAATCTAATCTAATTGCAAAAAATCATCAACTGTCAAATTGGGCAATTGTGAATTCAAACCCCTCAAAATTAAGGTAGTACTGTCTAAGGCTGGGACAGTTGCAGGCCCTAATGCAATAGCGTTGGTGGAGGTCCATGAGGAAGAGGAAAGTGAAAGGTTTTATCAATGTCACTTTTCCACTGTTCTGTTTTGACTTTGCCAAAATCACATTGGTCCTGAGTTCATTGCAGCCTTGGTCCAAGCATGGAGAGTTGCTCTGGGTTTCAGTCACCAAGAGACTTCAAGGCAATTTTTAACCAAGTGTGGGCATCAGGAGGCTTAGTAACATTTGCAATGGATTTTAGACTCTGATCCTTTGTTCTTCAAAGTCCAGTGGCAAAACACTTTTGTTTCTTTAACATTATGACAACTTTTGATCTTTAAATATATTCCTTCAGCTATGCATTTGGTCCATCATTCCTACGTATTGCATGTCTTTTTAAAATTTGCAGATAGAGGCAAATAGAGGCTGCATTACAATCCAGCAATGAAATATTGGCAGTGAAAATACTGGTTGGACAAGAGAGAAAGCATTATACATTCATCACAAACATTGCTGTTCTTCTCACTGAATGCATGGGTCTTGAAAATCTGCTTTCAGCATGGAATTAGTGTCATTAGCAGAGAGATGGGGTAGAATGCTGCATAGATACAATTTCCATTTTAACTCTAGCTACTCTTGGCTCCATTAAGAAATCATTCCACTTCAATTTCTGTTGCAAATCTGTGCCCAAGCATCAGTGGAGAAGCATTGTGGTCCTTAGTTACAGTGAGGGATATGTCTACATATATCAACAATATGAGTTGACCAACAAGGCTCCATTCAAACTAGATATATACCGAAAAGAGCAATGTTTGTTGACAAGTGTCAGAAGAAGAAATGAAGAGACAAGATATTTTTGTTGTACTGCAATGATACTGAGCACACACTGGCTGGGAGTACTTTGGTGAAATGACAAAATATTATTGTAAATATTATTGGTTCCACAGAGTTAGTACCCCAGAAGGATAATCAATTCGATTATTCAAATAGCATTTGGTTCTGAATTTGAAATCGCACCACCACAGTTGCAAAGCAGGATCTCCAGAGTTTCTAAGGCACAACCTTTTTTTAAAAGTTTTCTCCATTTTTCTAAGTGTAACCCATGATCTCTTTTAAAGTAATCCTTAAAACTGACCTCTTTCAGCTGGCATTTGGTCACCTGTCCTCCTATCACTTTATGTCAGTCGCTGTTGAATTTTGTCTGATTACGCTCTTGAGATTGCATGGCGATGTTTGCCAAGTTAACGGAGCTAAATAATAAAGCAGCCTGTTGTTGATGTTGTTGCAATTCACATTTGATCCAAAAGTACACAATTATTGTAATCTGATAGACTCGGGAAGGCAACTCATTTGGAAAACATAGGGCAGAATTATGAGGGCTCGGTCTGAATTTGTTGAATCAGGCGAGCTGTCTGGTGAGGCCTATTGCGAATGAGGAGCATCTTGTTCCATCTTTTGTGCATTTGCAAAGTGGTGAGGTGATTTTCTTACCAGACTACAAATTAGGAGAGGTTATTGCTTGATAAATGCCTTATTTATGGCCCAACTCACCTATAAATATTTGACTTCCTAACTTAACACATGTACCAAACAAGCAAGTCATTGTGAAATGAAGTCAGAGTGTGCACTTGATGACTTCAACTCACCATTGGCTATGTGGAGCCTCCATATTGTTCAGCCCAAAACATCATCTTGGAGCACAGTCAATGGCTGCCAGCCACCTGATTCCCTTATCTACAGACTTTGGCCAACACTTGCCAATCCCTCATGCCAATCAAGGCATCCATCTGATACATTTGTTGGCAGGTTAGGAAGTACTGACTTGTATTGCAGGGTGTTCTGGCAATTAGCATTGAAAGACCGCAGGAGGGACATTTCACATGTCCTCTGCTGGTGGTTCTGATTTAATTTCAAAAATTCTTAACATTGAACCTTAATTGGTAGGACCAGATTGCATCTCAGGACTGCTCACTTGGTCTCTTTACATTTGCTCACTTAGCACATGACTACGTACTTGCAGTTTCTATTCCTTATGACACGTTAGACAAGGCAAGACATCAGTTAGCATGTACTTCAGCCAGAATCAAAGACTAACAGAGTGTTGTATTGTGATGAGTTCTTTTATACAGACCAAGAGACAGGCTACTAATCATGCTTTTCAGAGGGTGTTGTCTGGCAAGGAAGGAGGAATCTTGATGGATAGTGCGCAAAGATGTCAGTTTAATACCTACAGCATGTGTGCGCTGCCTGCACAGCTAAAACATTGCATGTGTATACAAACAATTGACCATGTTGTATCAGGGTGGGGACTAATCCTCGTCTAATCAAATAGGGGTGCTGTTGGTTAGGGGTGTCTCGGTATCATCGGTCAGGGGCACAATCCAGTGGCTTGACCATGGTCAGTCAGCAGAGAATCTGTCTGACTGCATTCCAAAGAATGGGTAACTTTTAGCACATAGGGCCATCAATTCCCCAATTGGGGAATTGTATATGATCAGTTGGGTAGCTGCAAAAATGACTGTAGTGATCTGATCAGTCATGCCTTGGAGCTGTTTGAAGTCGGTCAAAAATCTGGGGTGACTGTCTATCCATTTAATGGGATGATGGTAAAAAATATGCAACATCAAACATTTGATGATATATGAAAATTATTCATCCTAGTTTGGCATAAAACAAAATGGAAATGTGGTCAGATCATGGCTAACACACTGTGGTTTTCTTGCAATTTTGAAAGGTTTACAACAAGTTCCCACATTAGAGTTTAGTTTGGCAATAGTGTTCTGCACTATTGGAGCAGGCAATGTGCAATAGTTGGCTAAAGATGAGGAAGTGAGAAAGGAGGTACTGTCATCCAAGGAACAATGATGAGCTAATTAAACTGGAGGAAGCTCTACTTGTGGATACCAGAGTTCAGTTGCATCAGGGCACAATAAGCCAGACTGGACTTGTCTAACACCTTGTTCTGGTAGATGCAAGTTGGGTGCAGAGGCCCATCATTGATTGTTAAGGTCAACATTTACTTCATATTGTGGGTACAAACTCAGCCTCCCTTCAGTTCCTTTGTGTTATCTTTCGCTGGTGCCAATAACAGCTCATATTTGAACTGTCTCACTGCTTGTCAATATGTAATGTTACCCTGCTGGACAAAGACAGGATGCAGGTGACCACTAAGTATTGAGGAACAATAACAGAGATGCAGAAAAGGCCTTCAAACAGAAAAATGTCTGGCCTGATGTTTAAACGATGACGAGGGAGAGGGAGTGGTATTGCATGTGTGAGGGCACATTTGCCGGGCTGGCTCTGTGCCATGGGCAGAGTTAATCTGTGGCTGTTGCACCATTACGTTGCTGGAGAAGAGCATTGTCGCAGTGCATTGTGGCCTTTCAAAACAGTGGAGGGGCTAGGGAGGCTGATGTTTTGGCAGGTATCCAGTGAATGGTGACTTGTTCTGGGAAAGGTTTATGATACGATAGAGTTAGAACTGAACATGAGGGATGTTATAGGTGAAGGATAATTAGTTAATGAGGTAACTTTGGTCGGAATCCCTTCAAAAAACTAGACAGGACCTGCACGTAGCCTAACATTTTAGATTAGATTACAGTGTGGAAACAGGCCCTTCGGCCCAACAAGTCCACACTGACTCGCTGAAGCGCAACCCACCCAGACCCATTCCCCCACATTTACCCCTTCACTATGGGCAATTTACCATGGCCAATTCACCCAACCTGCACATTTTTGGACTGTGGGAGGAAACCGGAGCACCCGGAGGAAACCCACGCAGACACGGGGAGAACGTGCAAACTCCACACAGAGAGTCGCCTGAGGTGGGAATTGAACCCGGGTCTCTGGCGCTATGAGGCTGCAGTGCTAACCACTGCGCCACCATGCTGCCCACAAATACTAACGTTAATTCCTTTGTGAAACTTTATCAACAACTGAATACAGAACTCTGAAACTATGAAATTGAAGATGTTTAAGTGATTATACATTGTCTGAGTCAAATGCTCCTGTTTGTTTTAAAGTTTCTGTTTGTAAAATTACACTGCTTTTCTCTGTAAGTAGATCTCCAGCAAATGCATTTTCAGAAAATGTTCTGTTATTGCTGGAAGAAAGGAGAGAAGAACAAGGCAGGCCTTAAAAGTGTCCACATCCTAATCTATTACCTTTTATCTCCATGTGTTTGGGTTGACACTTGTAAGTTGTTGAATTATCATTAAATATAAATTCCCTTTTGCTCTCATTCAATTTTTCATCATATTACAATTAGGGAAAGGTATGTTAAAGTTGAGATTTTATTTGCAATTAGGACTCTCTTTGTCTTCAAAAGGCTTGGGTTGTTCCATCACAGAAACAGAAATCAAACATGAAGAAAGCTTGTGTTCAGTCTGTAAAGCTGATCAGGCAGCCCAAGACTGATGTTTAATTATCGAAGCTGCTGTGCCTATGATTGGATGGACTTTTTTTCAGTTTCAGGTTTGGATAATGCCTAGAATACCTTGGGCAGAGGATGGCTCAGTAGTTAGCACTTTGCCTCACAGTGCCAGCGACCTGAGTTTAATTAAAGGCTGAGGCGACTGTCTGTGTGGAGTTTGCATGTTCTCTCTTTGACTCTGTGGGTTTCCTCTGGATTTTCTGGTTTCCTCCCACAGTCTAAAGATGTGCAGATTAGGTGGATTGGCCATACTAAATAGCCCATAGTGTCCAGGGATATGTAGGCTCAGTGGATTAGCCATGGAAAATGCAGTGATGGGGTAGGGGGTTGGTCTGGGTGGCATGCTCTTTGGAGGGGCAGTGTGGACTGAATGGTCTGCTTTCACATTGTAGGGATTCTATGATTTGAGAAGCTTTGTGCAGTTTAGAGTGATGATACTGGTATTCCAGACCCAACAGTTGCAGACAAGTTTACATATCTATGTGAGTACCTTAGTGAGGAATAGGTCAGATCATCTACCCAAGTAGTAAGAGCAGGAGTAAGCTATTCAGCCTTTTGAGCTTGTTCATCATTTGATAAGGTCTTGGCTAATCTGGTTTTGCCCAAACTTCACTTTCCTGCACTCCCACCACATAGAAGAGCTTATGCCCGAAACGTTGATTCTCCTGTTCCTTGGATGCTGCCTGACCCGCTGCGCTTTTCCAGCAACACATTTTCAGCCCCCACCACATAGCTCTTGTTGATTCAAACTCCATATAACTGAGCTTTGAATATACTTAATGACTCAGCCTCCACTGCTCCTATGTGGAAGACTATTCCACTGACTAATGATCCTTTGAGAAAAAGAAAACTCAAGTTTCTTTCCTACCTATCTTGATATCATCAGCAGATGTAGCTGTCACACATTCAATCACTTTATCAAAATCTTTGATATAGTTTGTAACTAGTTGAGGTTCCAGCAATGATGCCTATGGTACATCATTAGTAATAGATTGCCAATCCAAAAATGACTGATACTCTACTTCTATCCACCCAAAGGACAAACATATGTTTTATAATTCTTATATCAAATCAAAACGCTATGGTTACTGGAATCCTAAAAACAGAAATCAACAGGAAATAGTGGAAATACTCAGCAGGTCTGGCAGCTTCGTTAGAGAGAAGAGCAGTTCTGAATCATTTCCTGAAACATCAACCCTGGGAAAATTTTTCCAAATTTTTAAAGTGCTAATTCGACACCCTTATCACTGAAATAATTCACCCAACTGCCCGCCAATCAACTTGTTCAGCACTGACATGTGAGTGAGGGTTAATATCTCACTCTGTCACAGCCCCCGATATTGGCAACTCAAGTCAACAGAAATGGCCAACCAATCACAGTCCAGCAGCTACTGGGTCCTAACGTCTGCCAGTTAAGGCAGATTTTCAGGGAATCCAGTGTGGCGATCAGGGACTTGGGAGGGATGTGGAAAGTCAGAGACAAGGTTAGGGGTGCGCAGCTTTCAGCGGCCATACCCTTGCCCATTGTCCACGCCTCTAATTGATCCCAGGTTAAAGCAATTGGACTCCACCCATCGTCAACGTGGCAGGCATATCACCATGGCTTCCCAGGTCAAGAAACAAATCACCTTTCCACCCATCAACGAGGCAGGAAATTGAGGGGGTAGTGAGCCAAGGTCATAAAATGACTACTAATTAACAATTTAAGGACCTTAATTACTGGCAAGTCAAGGAAGCCACCTTTGGACTTTTTCACCCAGCACTTAATTGTTATAATGGTGAGAGTTCATCTTCAGGAACAACTTATTTCCTCTTCTTATGACCTCCACGGAGGAGAAAATCAGGTCTCTGTTTCTCTCTCCTCAGGTGCTGTCAGATATGCTGAGTGATTTCATCATTTTATTGTTTTACTTGCATGATTCTTAATTGCTTATGTAAATTATTATTCACAAACTATAATGAAGGGCAATGTAAACTTAAAAATAATAACTATTACAAATATAGAGTCAACTTCAAAATATCAAACATCTGTGGCACTACTCGAAAACAATGCAGCACACGTTCTTCAATGGTGCTAAAATACAGGCTCAAGAAACATCTCATTATTTAACAAAAGGAATAGCAAATAATAGCTGCTCTGCTGATATTAATTTAAGCCTGACTGGAAGGCTGTAATACTCATTAAACAAATTGCAAATACTATGATCACTGAACAGGGTTAAATATGATCAATAAGAATCTAATACTGTATATTAACCTTTCTCTGTGGGTTCCTTACTGCTGTTTTACTCCTTTCTATCATGTCATTTGTCTATTAGATTATAAAGCAGAGACTGTGACAAAAATAACATTAAAGAACACAATTTAAAATAACCAGAAATGCATGCTCACTGTTGCAAATCTCAGGACTTTCAGCATTAAAAAAAATCTGAGAATCATCAATCAGAGGCAAAGAAATTCTAGCAAATAATACAAGAAAATAAAAGGACAGATTTCATAATCGTACCTCATTGATTCAGCTTCAGTAGACTTTGCAGTCACAGGGGTCTTGCTCTCTGTGAAATTAAGCAATTCAATCCATTAATATCTAATCACAATTCTTTCATGAAATTTATGCTGTGTGAACAAAATACATGGATTGCAAAAATGATTTAGCTTGATCATGTGGTAATGTCTGTGCAATGTCATTAGTTAAACTATTCAGCTACAAACTGCATGTTGCTTTGATCATTGTCAATATGGATGTTTTGTCAACCAGACCATTACAATCCAAGGTGTGTTCTTTAATATTTGGCAATGGAGCTTTTAACATTTCCATGGATTGAGGATTTTCTCAGAATTACATAGATATACATTGTGTAAAAAGGGATCATATATTTTCATGAAAATTTCAGATGTCAGTATTAAAATGGAAACAAGCACAATAGACTGGAATTAATGAGGATGAAGGATCTTATTATATCAATCAAAGAGCCCTACATTGTCTCTTTTAGTGAAAGCCTGTCACTGTCCAGTTAATTTCACAAGTGGCAAGCAATTTAATGAACTCTCCCGGGGATCAAGTCCCACCCACAGCGAGCTACTGTCCAAACGAAGGCTGGCAGTGTTACTGAATGGCAGTGCTACCAGGAAGGTGATAGTCGCTGCCAATAGGACATTGAGGTCTGAAACCATGGCTGCATTCCAAGTCACATGTGAGTGATAGGGGAGGGGTGTTGTAGGGGAGGGATCTCAGGGGAGGGGCACAGTATCTGCAGCAAGGGCAAGAATGTGCCTTTTTGCGAGGGAATCCCCCCCAAAGCGTCCAAGTAACTTTACAACTGTTTGCTTCATGTATTTCACTCACACCAGCCATTTGCCCACTGCTGGGCTAACAGTAGTACATTGAAATTCATAGAGCACTGTATTCAGATGCTCAGGTCTTCCTCCTGGTTTTGACCTCCATGAATCCCACCCCCAGTAGCTCCGACTGTCTTCACCCTGTCTCTAGCAAGTCCCTATTCCCCGAAAGTAAAATATATACCTCCTCCACCAAAACCTCCAGTGCAAAATCTGAAAACCTGAGAAACTGCTGTACTGCATGCTATGCCAGAATTCGATGTTTCTCTGGCTAGATTTACTTCCCCCACAACTACCAGTACCTACTCCAGCCACAACATCCCTTCCCTTGAGACAGTTCAGGCTCTCTTGAAGTGATGCTTGCCACTTACATAATGTATCCACATTGAAGTAACACTGGCTAGAATTTTAAAGCCTTTAAAAAACAGGCAGCTCAAAGATGGATACCACCTACATTACAATGAGCATGTGCTTGTTAATTATGCATCGGTGTTTAAAAGGCAGATGTCACCCATTGAAAATAGAAATGAGGCTTTTTGTTTTCTTTGAGGTAATGTGTCTTTGGAACTCTCTTCCTGAAAAGGTGGTGTAGACAAATTTTGGTATATTGTCAGGCAGAGGTAGATAAATGCTGATTAAGCAAAGAACGGAGAAAGGTTGTCATGAATAGAGAGAATTTTTATTTCATAGGATGTGGCCATCACTGGCCAGGTCAACATTCATTACCCATCCCTAATTGCCCAACAAGTTAAGAGTCAACCATATTGCTGTGAGTCTGGAGCCATATGTAGACCAGACCATCAAAGGATGGCAGATATTCTTCCCTAAAGGAACAGACACAACACTAGGTTATATTCCATCAGGTTTATTTGGAAGTACAACCTTTAAGAGTGCTGCTAGCTACCTGATGAAGGAGCAGCGCTCCAAACAAACAAACCTCTTGGCTAAACCTGGTGTTGTGTGATTTTTAACTTGGTCTGTGCCAGTCCAATACCAGCTCCTTCACATGAAAGAAAAGATGGATTGCAACCATCAACTGATGCAATTAAATGTAGAGTAATTAGGCTAGCTCTTTATTGAATTCAAATTGTACCATCGATCATAGTAGGATTTGCACCCATACCCCTTGAGCATTGGCTCAAGGCTCTGGATTGCCAGTCCTGTGACAGTACCATGGTGTTTCCACTTTCCCCTAATGCAGATTTGAGATTCCAATCAAACCAGCTATGGGTTCATTGAATGATAAAGTGTCTCAAGGGGTTGAATGACATTTTCTATTCCTCGTTCATATTTGTGTGTTTATATCAAGATCCTAACATGTCTTTATGGACTATCACATTTACTCCACAGAAAGACAAATGGATTTGCATCAAATGGCCATAATTTTAAGCTGAAGTGGCATCAGCTTTTACGAGAAGCTTGGACGAGTGACAAAGTCATATAACACAGGATTGGTTAATGACACTTTCCTTGATACATTTTATAGGGCAAAGAGTGCAGCTAACAAACCAAGAACGTGGCGTCGTTTTCTAATTTCAGTTAAAATGCTCATTAAAATTTATGGTGCAGAAGGAAAAAAAGAAATTAGCATGCCTCTTGTATTCATTGACTTGTTATTCATTAAAATGGTTGAGATGAAGTAATAACTAAAAGCTTGTGAAAATACAGGACAGCCAATGGAGCAATGCACATTTTTCTTCTGTTAATTTGGAAATGAGTCTGGAAAATGTTTTCAGTTCAGGCAGAGGTAACAACAGTTGTCTATCTGATCTGAGTCAATCTCCATCCAGTTTCAACAAATAAATTCCATACATATGCTGATCCAGTAATTATTGGTCATCCCTAACTATACTTGAGCAAGTGGTGTTGAGCTGCCACTCTAAACCATCACTATCGATGTGGTATAGGTACTTTAGTACTTTGTTTTCAGAAATTCCATATATTTGATCCAGTTACAGCAAAGAAATGGTATTAGAGTTCCAAGTTACGATGGTGAGTGGTTTGGAGGGAATTTGCGGGTGGTGGATATCCCACACACATGCTGTTCTTATTTTTCAGGTGGTAGCTATTGCAGATTTGGAAGGTCCTTTTGAAGGACCTTGGTGATTGCTACAGTGCATGTTGTCAGTAGTGAACACAAACCAATGTGTGCTGGTGGTTGATGGAAGGCCAATCAAGCATGCTGCTTTGTTGAGCTTCTTGAATATAGTTTGACATTATCTCATCCAGCAACCAAAGCACACCCCTGATTTGTGAATTTCAGATGATGGAAATTTTTTGGAGAGTCATGAAGTCAGCTAGGCACTACACAATAGCCAGCCTCTGACTTCCCTTTATAACCATTGTACTTGCATGTCTAGCCCAGTTAAGTCTTTACCAAATGGTTGGGAAGTCAGTGATGGTCATGCCATTTTATGTCAAAAGGGGATGGTTAAATGCTCTGTTCTTGGAAATGACAAATTCCTGGCACTTAAGTGTCACCTATGTTGTCCAGATATTCCTGAACGCAGGCATAGACAGCCTTAGTTTCTGAGGATTTTCAGATTTTAAATAACAGTGCACAATCAGCCAAGATACCACTTCTGACCTTAAGACAGAAACAAGTTCATTTATCAAGCAACTACTACCTAAAGGAATTCCTTAATGTTCTGAGATTGAGATGGAGGATTCCTTTCTGCTAAGGAATTCTCAATGACTTCAGCTTTGCTACTGTTCCCTCATGCCCGCTCAGTCAAATGCTTGATGTCCAGGGTAGTCACTGTTTATCAACTTTTAGTAATTCAGTTTAATTGAATCAAGGATGAGATAAGATCCAAAGCTGAGTGTCCCTGGCAGAATCCAAACTGAGCATTGGTGAATGATTTGTTGTTGAGCAAGCATAACTTGGTGGCATTGTTGATGAAAGCTTCCATGGCTTTGTTAATGACTGGGAGTATACTGATGAGGCTCTAACTGGTTGGGTTTGATTTTTCTTGCTTTTAATTGCCAGGGGTCACTCGTTAATTTTGTACATTAATGAGTAGATCTCAGTGTTGTAGCTTGTATAAGGGCATGACTAGTTTTGGAGCATGGGTACTACTGCTGAAGTGTTGTCAGGGCCTTTGGTCTTTGCTGCATCCAGTGCTTGCAGCTGTTTCTTAACATTACATATAATGAATTGAATTGTCTATAGACTGGTATCTGTGTTGGTGGGGCCCTCTGGAGGAGACCGAGATGGCTCACTCTAATTGAAACATGGACAAATCCTCAAATATTCTGTATGAAATGTACTGAGATAGCTGTCTGGCATGGATGGAGCCTATGTTGCATTATTGCCATTATTGTTACGATCATCATTACCCAATTTTCAGGTGTATCTGGTGCATTCCTAATATGATGGTCTGAACCTTTCATTTTCAAATTTAGCAATTCTCAATTTGTGACCTACTATGTGAACAATAAAGTGTGACAAATGAATCATCTTAAAGCAATAAACCTATTAGGATTATGCATGTTTCTGTGAAATATAAGTCATTGTTTTAGCCATGTCTGTAGCATTCTAATACACAAACTCTTGATTGATTACATCTTTTACAATTTAGGACATCTTATTGAATATTTCACTGTTAGCATAAAATCTTTCTGCTTGGATATCAGCCTGAATTATAACTAATATGACTAATAGTCTGAATTGCAACGTATAACCTCTACCACCTAGAAGGATAGGATAGCAGATGCATGGGAAAATCACCACCTGCAAGTTCCTCTCCAAGCAATACACCATTCTCACTTGGAACTTTCAGATTCCCTCATTGTCACTGTGTCAAAACTTCCACTCTTGCAGCATTGTGTCCTACATCGCAGAGACTGCTGTGACTGAAGAATGCTATTCATCACCATCTCTGCAGGGCAATTACATATGCGCAATAATTACAGTACTTGCATTTTATTAATGCGTTTCTTTATTCAGTCTCCCACCAATATATCCTGTGGAATCTGTGGTGCGCTTTACCACTTCTATCTACTGCACATTTAAATAAAATGTCAACTGACAACAAAGTGAAAGTCTCACTTATGCTTTCGAATGTTGGTATGGCATTATCATAGATTATACTCAGATTTATGAGGCATTTTATTTCCAGTTACACAAGCTCCAATTTGTACAATCTTTCTTTCAAGAACCAAAGTAACTATGACCACAATTGCAAGCTTGTCAGCACGAGAATTAGGAGTGAGATGAAATTAAACATCTTTACTCAGGTTTGTTCAGATTTGGCATACACTGGCTGGGAGAGTGGTGGAGGCAGATTCCAGATGAGGTTTCAAAAGAGAGCTGGACGTACAACCAAAGTGATGAATTTAGAGATAGTGCTGGAGAATAGGACTAGCTGGGTAGTTCTTTCAGGAGCCAGGGTCACATGATGGGTCAAATGGCCTCCTTCTCTACTGTAAAATTCTACAATTTAAGCAGCCTACTTTTTTGCCCTACAATACAGTGACAACAGCAAGAAGATCATCTGGGGAAGAAGAGGATAAGTTCAAATAAACTCTCATGGCATAAACCAAATACGGTTTGAGCTAATTTGCCTCTTAATTTTTAGAAAATTTCATTCTTACTTCTTAGTCTGGCAGAGAAATAACTTCAAACTTTAAGTAAATTTACATTTCCTTGTAGTAAATTTAAAGATATAAAACTTGTCTGTAGCATATTTTGCCGAAATGTTCACAATCAGGCTGCCTGTGCAGATGTCTTATAATGGTTTATTTTATTGCTTAGCTATGAAGCAATATGATATAGCTTCCCAGAAAGCAGAAAGCTAGCATTTGTTTCTCAAATTAAAATGTGTGTCAATTTTGGGCAATGCAATTGTCACCTGATTTTTCTCCAGTCAAAATTTGCTGTCCATATTGTAGCAGAGTCGAGATTAGAGCGGTGCTGGAAAAGCACAGCAGTTCAGGCAGCATCCGAGGAGCAGTAGAGAGAGGAGGAAAACTTCTTCAAGGCAGGCATCCTTGCAAGAGGATTCGCAGGAGGGTTAAAATCAATTAGATAAAAACAATGACTGCAGATGCTGGAAACCAGAGTCTACCAGAGTCTGATGAAGGGCTTTTGCCCAAAAATTCAATTTTACTGCTCCTCAGGACATTTGATGTTTCTGGCATAAGCCCTTTCCTGATGAAGGGTTTAAGCCCAAAATGTCACTTCTGCTGCTCCACAGATGCTGCCTGAACTGCTGTGCTTTTCCAGCACCACTCTAATCTAAACTCTGGTTTCCAGCATCTGCAGTCATTGTTTTTACCTTGTCCATATTGTAGCAGTCAATTGTTCCACATTTGGTTAACAACAGTCTGTTTACTATTGATGCTCACTCCGCCTGATGGGGAAAGCCTGGGTGTGGGCTTTTAGAAAAGTAAATAAAAACTGTAGCAGTTTCTGGATGCAAAGAGCTATAATTGTGTGCATTTTTGGTCTCCTTATCTCAGGACAGATGTTCTCGCTATGGAGAGAATGCAACAAAGCTTTAGTGGACTGATTTCTGGGATGGAAAAGTGAGGACCGCAGATGCTGGAGATCAGAGTCGAGAGTGCGGTGTTGGAAAAGCACAGCAGGTCAGGCAGCATCAGAGGAGCAGCAGAAGTGACATTTTGGGCTTAAACCCTTCATCAGGAAAGGACTTATGCCAGAAACATCAAATATGTTCCTTGGGTGCTGCCTGACCTACTGTGCTTTTCCAGCACTACACTCTCGACTCTGATTTCCAGGATGGCAAGACTGACGTAGAAGGAAAGATTGAGTTGGTTAGGTTTATATTCAAAGGCGTTTAGAAGAATGAGTTTTAAAGTTATTCACTTTTTACTCATAAATACCATCTCTTATACCTCCCTATCATACCACATCGAAGGAAGGAACAGAGCTCCGAAAGCTTACCATTTCAAAGATACCTATTGCACTATAACCTGGTTTAGTTTGATTTTTTTGAATGAGGGGGAATCTCATAGAAACCTATCAAATTTGAACAAGACTAGACAGAGCTAATGCAGTAAGGATGTTCCCATTAACTGGGGACTCCAGAACCAGGGTCACAGTCCAAGGATACGGTGTAGACCAATTAGGACTGAGATCGAGAGAAATGTATTCATCCAGAGAGTGCTGAGCCTATGGAAATTTCTGACACAGAATGTGGTTGATGCCAGAGCATTGAATGTTTTTACTAGAGCTAAAGGGATCAAAAAGTATGCTAAGAAAGGAACAGAACCTGAAGCTCTTCAACCATGTCCTGAGACTGAATTGGATGACCAGCCTTGATTATATTGAATGGCGTAGCAACTCGAAGTGTTAATTGGACTACTCCTGTTCCTATTTTCTATGCAATAATATGTAAAACACTGAATAAATTCCTGTTGCTCACATAGAAACTAGTCATTATTGCATAGCTACAAGATATGACACATACAACATGTTCACTGAGTATGTTCGAAGGTGAGGGGGTGAAATTGGGGACAGAATGCAAATAGTTGAGACTGCTGCCAAAATGCTTCCAGGCCTAATTCTTGCATAAATTAATTTTATGCATATCACCACCTTACACACAAAGTTGTTTTTAGATCCCTTCAATATTTTTGTATGGATAGTTTTTATTTGACAGAATGTCAAAAATACACTACTGCGCAATAATGGAATCATACAGCAATTATTGCAAGGAATTGGGATATCACATGAGCACGAATAGAGGTTTGAAAGTAAAGCGTTGGGATAAATGAAACACTTTCCATATTAGCATGCTGTGAGCAATGCATGTCACAAATATCACAAGCTTATATTCAATATTAACGACTCGAGGATGATATAAAGTAAGGCTGGAATGTAAACTGTGAGGACTCGGAGAGACTGAAAAGAATAGACAGATGAGGTGAGTGGCCAAAAGGTAGAATGTGAAGACATATGAGGTTATTCACTTCAATTGTAAGATCAGAAAATCTATGTAAATGTTGAAGCATAGTGTTAATATCACCAGACTGATAATTCAGAACACCAAGATAATGTAACAGGGACATTGAATCCCACCATGGCAAGGAATGAAATTGGAATTTTAAAAATCTGAAATTAAGATTGCTGAACCTGTCACCCAATGTGATAATTTCTTACTCCAAGCAAAGAACTGTGAGCCAACTCTTCTAAACAATAACATTTGTTTATTAGATTATTCAGATTAAGATAATTTAAAAACCCCTACTGGCTCACTAACACCTTTGAAGGAAATCTGTCATCCTCTCCTGTCTGGTGTATATGTAACTCCAGAACCATCAGCAATGTGACTGAAATGGCCAACAGAATTATTCAATTCAAGGAGAATTAGGGATGGACAAAAATGTTAGTATTGCCAACAATTCCAACATCATATATGAGAAAAATAAAATGTATTGCTTAAAGAAGTGTCAAACACGTAAATGTTGATTTTCAAAGTGAAATCAGTGTTTGCAACAAGAAACAAAGAAAGCTAGCAGGCAATTAGGAAGGCAAATGACGTGTTGGCATTTATTGGAGGGAATTGGAGTAGAAGGATAATGAACTGCTCTTGTGTAGAGTTTTGTTGAGACAATATCTTGTGCATTTTTCATCTCAATATCTAAGGACGGATATTATTCCATTGGAGGCAGTACATCAAAGATTCACAAGAATAGTTCCTGGAATGAGGAAGTTGTCCTGCAGTGAGGATAAGCAAATTTGAACTATATTTTCTGGAGTTTAAAGGAATGAGAGGTGATCTTAATGTGATATGAGACACTGGAGGGACTTAAGCAGTGGACAATGAGAGCTTGTTTCCACTGGCTGAAGAATCTGGAACGTGGTTCAGAGCCTCACAATAGACAGCTAATTATTTAATACTGAGATGAGGAGAAATTATTTTCCATCACTGAATGTATATAAGACTGCGATCAACAGATGATTAGTCTCTGAAGGATATGAGCAGCCAGCAGCCGCATGGAGTAGAGGCAGAAGTTCAGCCATGAGTATTTTGAATAGTAATGTAGGTCAAGGAGCTGTGCAGTACACTTCTGCTCTAGGTTTTGTGTTATGTTCCTTTAAAGTTTCTTTTCTAGATAATATGAAGTTAAATACAGTGGATGTCCAGAGACTTGAAATGCTATAAATAGCTGCATAAAATAGTCAAAAAGGCTAAAGGAATGTGAGCTTTTATATCTAGAGAATGAGAGTATAAGGGTGCAGAAGCTATGCTGCAGTTATCCAAAACTGTGGTTAGACCCCATTTGGAGTACTATGAGCATATCTTGGCACCATATCTTGGAAAGTATAGATTGCACTTGTAAACAACAGGTTTACAAAAATGATATCTCAATTTCACAGGTTAAGTTATGAGAAGTGATTTTACAGTTCGGCCTGTTTTCTCTTGAATTTAGAAGGTTAAGGGGTGATCAACATATTAACAGGACAGGATAGTTAAAGACAAACTATTTCTACAGGTTGAAGGTTCTAGAATTAGGAACCACACTCAGGAGAAATGTTCGGAAATATTTCTACACACCAAGGTTGATAAAGGTTTGGAACTCTCTTCCACAAATGGCAGTGGAAGCTAGATCAGGTGTTAATTTTAAATTGATAATATTTTGTTAAGCAAAGGTATTAAGGAACATAGGCCAAAAACAGGTAATTAGAGTTAGGCCACAGATCAGCCATGATTTCATTGAATGACAGAACAGGCTCAAGGGGCTGAATGGCCTACACTTGTTCCTGTGTATGATCCACTTTTTATTTTCCTCCTTGTGCAATATCTTAAGCATAATATCTATCTTTGTTTTTAACTACCTGGTCTGCAGGTCTCAGTTAGGATTCTTTAATCTGATTGGTTGTCTACTTATCCTGTTGCTTGTCTTGCTCTGAGATGCCTGATATGTCCTCTAGAGGTCATATTCCTGAAGAAGGGCCTGTGCCCGAAACGTCGAATCTCCTGTTCCCTGGATGCTGCCTGACCTGCTGTGCTGTTCCAGCAATAAAGTTTCAACCTCTAGAGGTCCCCACATTCAAACATAAGTACGTGACTGGATTTTCCGCTGACAAGTCAGTGTAAATGATTATAAGCAATTGCGATCCGATAATTTGGCTTTTGGCAAAGTTAAGGAAATTAATACATGCTTTAATGTTATCAGAATTCATTTTTTTGCATACAAGTAAATGTGAAAATTTGCAGCTTACTCTGCAAAGCAATTTGAATACTCTGAATGCTTACTTTTGAGTCTCTTGGGCATACATACAAGTCAGGAGAGACAGGCCATTCAGCCCTTCAAGTTTGCTCTACCATTCAATATGATCATAGCTAATCTGATTATAACCTCAAATACGTATTCTAGCCTGCCCTAATAACCTGTTAACCCCTCGCATTGGCCTCTGCTTGAAAACATTCAAGAGTTCTGCTTTCACCATGTTTTTTCAGGAGAAAGGTTCTAAAGACTCAAACCTCAGAAAGGGAAACAAAAGGTTTTAAATTGGCAAAACGCTGATATTTAAACAGCAAATTGTGGTTCTAGACAATGCCATAAGGAAAACAGCCTCTCTACATTTACCCTGTCAGGACTGGTCAGGATTTTATATTTCAGTAAAGTCATAGTGTTCTAAACTCCTCTAATCACAAGCCTCGTCTGTCTAACCTTTTCATATTAGACAACTGCCCTTTCCAGATATTAGGTTAGTAAGCCTACTCTGAACTGCCTCCAATATATTTCTGTCCATTTTTTAAAAATATGGTCAATACTATGCCTAGCACTCCAGATGTAGTCTCATCAGAGCCTGCTATAATTGATGCATAACCACTCTACTTTTAACTTCATACTCCCTCGTGGTAAAGGATATCATTCTATTACTTTAAAAATCACTTGCTGCACCTGATATTAACCTTTTGCAATTCATGCACAAGAACAACAAAGTCTCTCTGTATCGCAGATCTCTGGTAATATCGCAACAAGTAGATAGTGTGCTTCTTTTCTATTCTTGTGCCAAAATGGACAAATTCACATTTTCCCATAATATCATTGAATTGACATCATTTTGCACATTCATTGAACCTATCAATATAATTTTCTTCAGTTTTCTTTGTGTCATCAGTAAAATTGGCAACCATACATCCAGTGCCTTCTTCCAAATCGGGAATAAAAGTTATAAATTGTTGAAATCCCAGCACACAATCCCTGAGGCACCCCATCCAGTGTAGTTATCAACCCGAGAAAGGCCCCCCTACATTTACACTCTGCTTCCTGTAAGCTGGCCAATGCAAATTGCTAAGTCCAATATTGAGAGCTTTTATTTTCCACATAAATTTCAATGTGGCATCTTAGCAACTGTCTGGAATTCTGAGTATACTATTTCTATCAGTTTCTCTTCTTCACAGCATGTGTTATTCTTTCAAAAACTCCAATGGTTTGGTCAAATACAATTTCACTTTTACAAAAGCATGTTCACTCTCCTTGATCACCTTGATCTTATCCAAACTGACCGCTCTAATTTCTTTCATAAGATCCTCTGATATGTATTCCCTGTTTTGAATTTGTGAATGATTTCCAAAAAAATCACTGAGTAACACTGCTAATATCTGATTTGAGCTAGCTGGAACCAAAGAGCTGAAAAACATAACCTAAATGTTAGCTGTGGCAAACACCCTGAAATATTTGATTTTTTTTTTCAGTATAAGTATTTAAATTCCTTCTGTATATGTTAATGATGAAACTGAGAAGAAAATCAAACAAAATCAATGTGAAGGCAGAATATTTCTTACTACAATTGTGTTGAGAATTGGTAATTGAAAAAAGCCAAAGAAAGTATACTAACTGATATATTTACATCAAACATTATTGTTGTGGGCTTTGTATTTATTGCTAATAGACACAGTTTTATGTTATTGAAATTCCTGTAGAAGGTAACCTTGGAACCACATATAGAGGAAAACCAGGTGTGCACTCAGTTCATTCATACCATTCCGTCAGTGATCTGCCCGAAGGCAGGTCCTTGGCTCAGTGTCTTCTGATGTTTCATCCTGAGCTATTTATCTTGGCAGTTTATCAGTGCCAATTTGTTATTGCTTTTCACTTTCAAGGGCAAGATGACAGTTCCCAAATCCACCTCAACTAGAATGGGATCTGAACTCACATTAGTGGCATTAATTTGAATCACATAATAGCCAGCTAGTCAACTGAGGTAACTGACCCCATGCACATGAACAGATATGCGGTGGAAATTTCTGTTTTTTGCCTACATGCTGCTATTGCGTGATTGCTGACAGCAAATGAAACATGGAAATTCAACCATTGCGCTGGAGTTATTTGATTAGATTCCCTACAGTGTGGAAACAGGCCCTTTGACCCAACCAGTCCACACTGACCCTCCGAAGAGTAACCCACCCAGACCCATTTCCCTCGGACTAGTGCACCTAGCACTATGGACAATTTAGCCTGGCTAATTCACCTGACCTGCACATCTTTGGACTGTGGGAGGAAACTGGAGCACCGAGAGGAAACCACGCAGACACGGGGAGAATGCTCAAACTCTACACAGACAGTCGCCCAAGGCTGGAATTGAACCTGGGACCCTTGTGCTGTGAGGCAGCAGTGCTAACCACTGAGCCACCGTGCTGCCCAAGTGGGCGGTGTTTTCCAAATACAGGCATTTCTTTATGTAATTTATTTCGATGTTGTCATTTATGTTTGTTTTTACCTTTTTGCTTTAACTTTTTTCTTTAACCTTTTTCTTTTATTTCCTTTCCACATAAACCTAGCAACAGAAACAATATTTCTATAAATGAAGCAGAATATGCCCTGCATTCATTGCATTGCAGGGACCGACTGGAAACAAATCATAATCAATGATAATGTTTTTCTTCAAATTTTTGACATATTATCTTCCAAAAGGTCAGAAATTCAATAGAAGGCAATTTTTTTCCCAACGATTAACACAAAGGATTTACATCAGTTATCAGTATCAATTACATTTAAACTAACTCACATCTACTCATCCTACACTGATTCATTGACTCAGGGGCATGTGTACGTTAATACTTTAAAACGATTGATCTTAAAGAGGATTTTGAATACGGACAGTGAATGTTTGCAGCACTAGAAATTATTTCAGTTTATGGGAAATGCATACAGATCTGTTTTTGCCATTGAGGGCAATAATGTACAATGTAATTGGGTCAAAGATCTTCATTATGGTTTTAAAAAAAACCTTGCTATTGTTCAGAGCAAGTGATTACAATGAATCCTGATCTAGGGGATACACATTAAGGAATTACCTCTGAAAAAAAGAAACATAGATGGTGGGGAAGACAGTCAGGGTGTCAGAGTATAACCTTTCAAATAATAGTCATTATGAAGACGATGGAGTCTTTTGGTGCAATTGTGACCTACATCAATGACTCAGATAATAAGCAAGGAAGTAACTTGTAAGAAGAATACAAAAAAGTCTACCAAGTAATATAGATTGATTCTGTAGGGACTGACTTCCCAGTGAGGAAAATTTGGTAGATTGATTATAATGAGGGATGTCCACTTCAGCATGAAGAATATAAAAGCATAATATTATCTACGTGGAGAAAATTTGCAAAGTACTGAAGTATACAGAAACCTGGCTGTTCTTGGATGTGAATAAAAAAATATAGTATTTAGGTCCAAAAAGTACCTAGGAAGACTTTTGGAATGTTGGCCCTCATTGTAAGGGGAATGGAATACAAAAGTAGGAACACCTTGCCATAGGGCAATAGTGAGACCTCACCTGAGGTATTGTGTATAATTTTCATCTCCCTACTTGATGTGAGATGTACCTCCATTGGAAGCAGTTCAGAGAAGGTTAATTGAGCCTGGGGTGAAGAGGCTGTATAATGGGGTAAAGTAGAGCACTTTAGCCCAATACATATTGGAGATTGGAAGGATAGGTCATGATCTTGTAGTAACATACAAGATTCTGAGCATGCTTCAGAGTAGATGCTCAAAATGGTAAACTAAATACAGCTAAAAATAAGTTTGCTCATGAAATAGAATGAGCTGAACTTTACCAAAAATTATTTGAGTATTAATTTCATGGAATTTCAAGGAGAGATTCCCTTCATGCAGCTCGAGCTACACCTCTCTGCATCTCATCACATTATGCATGCACCACATCTATATAGTACCACCCTCAGTCTATCTTCACTCAGCAGTGGCAGAAGTACTCACCCCTGTCAGGACCTTCCGCCACTGTGCACCAGGTCACTTTCTACCAGCCATGATATAGACCACTACAGCACAGGTTCTGAGGGAGAAAATAAAAGTAAAAGCCTCTAGGTGCACATACGTGGCATGGCTGACATCTCATTGGAAACAGAATATCACAGTATATCTTAAATGAATTGTGACTTTACATCATCACTGATCAGCTATCATTACCACAGCTACAGAAATGAAGTCACACACAAAGGGCCCATACCAAAAGGGAGTGCTACTTTTTCCCTAATGCCCAGCACAGCATAACATCTTGTCACCATTCGGGACCGACAGTGGCCCACTCACTTAACTTATTAGGAAAGTCAGCTCCAACTGATGAGTGAACAGATAACTCAACATATCTCTGTGCAATGCTCAGACTGGCTTACTACTAATCCTCTGACTAGTTGCACTGGACTTGCAGGATTGACTGTGGCCCACCCCCTGACTGTAGGAATACAGATATGCAGGCTCTAACTTTGCCAAGTGACTGACTGTGTCCAAGCCCTGGATTGACCTTAGGGTGCAGCCCGTCACAGACTGATTGACAACATTACATTTTGATCTGACTGAAAGCTACTCCCTTTTTACTTTGAGACATAGCTGTCCATTTAAAGTACATATAGTGTGTTTTTTGCTTAAGCAGCTGGTACTCACTGCCGATGTGACATCAACGTAGCTTAATTAGATTAGATTAGATTACATTCCATTACAGTGTGGAAACAGGCCCTTCGGCCCAACAAGTCCACCCATACCCCTACATTTACCCCTTACCTAACACTACGGGCAATTTAGCATGGCCAATTCACATAATACTGTACAGCAACAGGTCCACCTCCCTGACTGCACTAAAAGGCAAGGTAGAAGTACTGGAAGGCTGTGGTTTTTTGAATGATGTGGGACAGCACAAAAAGGTGAGGTAAGAAGCCTGAAATGTGCCATTAAATAACTGCTATATTTTGCAGAAATATATTCCCTGTTTTAATAAACAAATCTTACTTAAATTTAATGATTAATTTTATCCTCTCTTCATTTCTTGTTTTGCATGAAATAATGGATATAATTTTCATTCATATTTTTGCAGGGCAAGGTTATGATGTAGAAACAAGTGGTACAGAGACATAGGGTAATACTCGCAGCATGAGTTTTAATTTGAATTGAGTTAATAAAAATCTGTAAATTTTTCAAAAAAGGCTCAATAATAATGACCATAAACTGTTGATAGAGAAAAAACCTATCCAATTCAATAATATTCTTTAGGGAAAGAAAATCAGCCATCTTCACTCCATGTGACTCTTGGCCCTACTCAATGTTTGACTCTAACTGCTACAAAGTTTAATAATGCAATGAAACCTGACAGACTATTTGGCATTCAAGGCACCAGAAATGACAACAGCACACACAGTCCTGAAAACCCAACAAAGGCCATAGCAGCAGTTGAATTGTATTCAATCACAAACTGCAATCTCATGGCTTGACATATCCCCCACTCTGGAATTACCACCAAATAAGTTGGTTCAAACACTAGTTCAAAGAAAAGTGCATCTTCAAAAGGTAAAAATAGAAAAATAAGCAAGAGGGAAAATATTATTGCAAAATTAGTTACTGAAGGACTCAGACAGAGGTGAAGGCTGAAAGGTTTATTCCCAATAAGAGTTGCATGTTGAAAGCTGGAGCAAATACAAAACTGTCCAAACTTCTGTTAAGATCTGGAGTTCATTCCTCACCTTAACTGAGCTCTTCTTATCCCATCATCTTTGCCTAGCTGGGAAGTCACAATGTCAACTCCCAACAGGCTTTTGTATAAAATCGCATTGATTATGTTAGGACTAATTTGAGCATTTGTAGCTGGCCAACAGTTACTGCAGTAAGTCTTGCATTCATCTCGTCAGAGCTTTGGGCTCGGAATAATGGGAAGAATATAGGCTCAACAACAAAAGGATAGGCAGGGGTTGGTACTGCAGATGCTGGAGATTAAAGTCACTCATCAGAATCAGATTGTTTGGTGCTGGAAAAGCACAGCAGGTCAGGAAGCATCCGAGAAGCAGGAAAATCCACGTTTTGGGCAAAAGCCCTTCACCAGGAATCATGAGTTTCACAGGAGGCTCCCAAGCACTGAGGATGTCACCTAGACAGGGGACGAAACGTTTGCAACAAAAACTTCCAGCTCGGCGAACAGAACCACAGCATCATGAATATTATATATTTAACTTCAACTGTACCATTCTTCCATGATACAGTTAGAACTGAAAGCTAGATTTTCTCTTGGAAAATATTGAGTTGTTTGAGCTTTTCATCTTCCTTAAATGACAAGTGGTTGGGGGTGGGAGATGGACAGCTTTCAGATCAACTTTCAGATAAAACTCCTGAGTACACTACATAGCCACATTATTCCACATGTAGGCAATAAATGATGGGGGTGCTTTCAGTTCAACGTGTAACAACAGCTTGTGGGATTTGTTGAAATATGAACTTGGTTGGCTGATTTTGCTATCATTTAGTTGATTGTTTTCTGCAAAGAAATTCTCAATTTGGCTGGTTGAAATTGGAGAATGTGTCTGAAGCCATAAGAAGTTAGAAGCAAACTAAATATCCATGAATAAACCTTTAGTCAGAAACAGTATAGCTAGGAAAACTTGTAATTTCTTGGAAATGCCTGTGAAATCTGTTATTACAATTGTTTGAAAATTACTTTTAAGAGTTTGCATCAATTGTAATGCAATCAATTGGAATTTTCTTGCGGAGGAAGGACTGCTAGATCATGTGACCCAGAAACTATTGATCTGGATGTGGTACCAATAGCAAACAATTCGACTAGAAGCTTTGTGGCTAGAAAACACAAAGAGCTGCAGATAAAATAGAGCTGCAAGCATAGAAATTGGAAGGTGAACATGTCAATCACAGACAAAAATTAAAGCAGAAGGAGACAGAAAGAGGATCACAGAAAATAGCTGTGAGGAGAAGCAAAACAATCTCTGCTGACTTTTTGTTAGGCAGAAAAACAGACAGATGTTCTTGGAGGCAAAGTGCATGCTGGCTGAAAAGAATTCTAAAACCCAGAAAACTTTGTGAATAATTTAGAAAAGCGAAAGAGATGGTGTTTTCCCAAATGTGGGCAAAGCATGAACCACGATGTTATCGGTGAGACAACTGAAGAGGAGTGCTGAGAAGCTCTACCATCAGGAATGACGCAGCCTGGGGGAAAGGTTTCATGGAACTGCGTGTGGCTGATGATAATCATATTCAGAGAACTCAGAGCTGAGATCGACCTTCAGATAAAACTCCTGACTGCTTAGTGTAGCTGCATCATACCATATTTAAATAGGGAATAATGGGGCATTTGTGGCCACAAAACTTATTTCTTTGCTGTATCAACTATTGAAGGTAAAATCTAACTCATTATTTGAAATACTGTTTGCATACTTGTTTTATGTCTCAATTGCATAATCTGCATTGAAGGGAAAGCTACAAGAAGTGGAATCTTGGTCATTCCTTCATTTGGGGTCGTTCGCATCAATGCAGTTATTTTGATATAGTATTCCCCAAAGTGCAATGGAGAAATAAAATCAGTCATTTAAGAATCTATAATTCACAACAGAAGTTTCCAATGTTCTACTTTTTAAGTAGGGCAGGAGCATAGTGGAAATGTCACAGGATTAGTAATTCAGAAACCCAGACTAATGTTCTAGGGATAGGGGTTTGGATCTTACCAGAGCAGATAATGTAATTTTAATTCAATAAAAAATCTGGAAGAATAAGCTGCACTAATGGTGACCATCATCAATTGTTGTGAAAATCCATCTAGTCAGCTGTGCTCTTTAAAGAATGAAATCTGCCATCCTTAACTAATCTGGCCTACACATGACTCCAGACATACAGGAATGTGGTTGACTCTTAACTGCTCTCTCAGCAATGAGTGATGTGCAACAAATGCTGGCCTAACCAGTGACACCAGCAACCTACAAACGATTAAAGTAAAATTTCCTTCGAAGAAGTTACGTTTAATAATTGCAATAAAGTTTATGCTTGTTGCTGTTCATGTATTCCTTTGCTGATCAGTACATTTTCCTGACAGTTAAAATGCAGATTACAGGCCCATTTTAAATTATTCTGTCTTGTCCTTCAGTCAAGAAAGATCACAGTGTCTTACAATAAAGCTAATGAGCTGAAATAAAATGAAGAAAGTTCTCGATATGATCCTGAGCTTACTGCTAAATAACTTTGATATGGGGAACTGAAAGCACATCTTTGACCCTTAGACAAACTCATGGTGGTCACTGAAGGACAAAACTAAGGGATATTTTTGGAAGGATTTGTATAGGGTCATACAAAAAGGAATATTTGTTGTGGCTTTCTATATACACATACAAACGCGTTCCCGTCTCAGTATGACTCACGGTTTGCTATGGGATCACGCTGGCTGCCAATGAAGTTTCATGCATGACAGCCACAACTCACCAACAGCATTTAGTTAATACCCACACCAGAGGATGGTGAAAGCCTCTAGATATTAGCTTCAGGCTGGTGAACATCAAACATCATTTTGAGTTACAGGGGAATCTCCTGTTCATATTTCATATAATTTGGTTACATAATGCTCTCGATAAGAGTATAATTCAATATAGTCTCCCTCATAATACAATTTCCAGTTTTCGTAAATAGAGAATCAGTGGTGTGCACTCAAAGGGATAAATCTGCTTTTAGATTTTACAATTGATAAATCAAATTCAGAATTAAATTGAGTCAGCATTCATCAGAAGAATAATGGGAGTGATCTTGTCTGGGCTCTCTTACTGTAATTTTGATGTAAATGAGCTTCCTGCAAATATTCTGACAATGTTCTAGCTGAGAAGCACATGGAGCCTCGGGGAAATATGCCCATCTTATCTTGAATAACACTGACCATCCCCACCTGCCGCAGAAATAAAGCATTTGAATCACTCAGCTGTGTAGAATAAGGTTAATAGCTGGTTTTCAATTGAATATGCAAGATAAGAAGAAACAAAATTGTTAAGGTTGATATCGAACAAAATAAATGAGACCAGTTTTCTTTATTAAATAAACAAAAGAACTGTAAAACATTAATTTCTATTTGAAACATTCACGTTATAAGTAGAAAATATTCTGACCAGTACAGTGATATTGTTCATGCCTACATAGGCTGGAATAGCTAGGCATGTTTTCTCATCTTGAAATTTTCATCCTGCACACTCTAATATGAGATGCAATAGTAAGAATTACCTACAAAAATGGAGAATTTGGAATAGATATCTTGCAATGTTCTGTTTTATGGGCTTCATGTTATCTTGCAATGTCTCAAAAGGTTGTGTTTGCCTTTGAGAAAATATGAAACGTGAACTAATCTAAATGCACTTAAGTGCTTACCAAGCACATCCTCACTCAACTGTGAATTAGCTATATTAAATAGAACATAGAACAATACAACACAGAACAGGCCCCTCGGCCCACGATGTTGTGCCGAATATTTGTCCTAGCTTAAGCACCCATCCATGTACCTATCCAATTGCCGCTTAAAGGTCACCAATGATTCTGACTCTGCCACTCCCACAGGCAGCGCATTCCATGCCCCCACCACTCTCTGGGTAAAAAACCTACCCCTG
>NC_057715.1:60393255-60424014 GCF_004010195.1 Chiloscyllium plagiosum | reverse complement strand
GCACCTTTCCACAATCTGTTTCCCCATCTGTTTCTCCACATCTCTGCTGCTATTTGGGGGCCTATAGTAAACACCCAACAAGGTGACTGCACCTTTCCTATTTCTGACTTCAGCCCATACTACCTCCAGAGGCGGATCCCCCTCAAACTTCCTTTCTGCATTTCTAATTAGCAATGCCACCCCTCCTCCTTTTTTCCCACCCTCCCTAATTTTACTGAAACACCTGTAACCAGGAACCTCCAACAGCCATTCCTGTCCCTCATCTATCCACGTTTCCGTGATGGCCACAGCATCGTAGTCCCAGGTACCGATCCACGCCTTAAGTTCACCCACCTTGTTTCTGATACTCCTTGCGTTGAAGTATACACACTTGAGCCCGTCTCTGTGTCTGCAAGTATTCCCTGTCAGTGCTACCTTCTCCACAGCCTCCCTACAGTCTTTTGCATCCTGACACACAGCTAGCTTACTTGCTGGACTACAAGTCCGGATCCCATCCCCCTGCCAAATTAGTTTAAACCCCCCCGAAGAGTGCTAGCAAACCTACCCTCCAGGATATTGGTGCCCTTCTGGTTCAGGTGCCACCCGTCCTGTTTGTACAGGTCCCACCTTCCCCAGAATGCAGTCCAATTGTCCAAATATCTGAAGCCCTCCCTCCTACACCATCCTTGCAGCCACGTGTTCAACTGCACTCTCTCTCTATTCTTTGCCTCACTGTCACGTGGCACCGGCAACAACCCAGAGATGATGATTCTGTCTGTCCTAGCTTTTAGCTTCCAGCCTAACTCCCTGAGCTCCTGAATGAACTCCCCACCCCTCTTCCTACCTATGTCGTTGGTGCCAATGTGCACCACGACTTCTGGCTGCACACCCTCCCCCTTAAGGATTCTGAAGACACGGTCCAAGACGTCTTGGACCCTGGCACCCGGGAGGCAACAAATCACCCGAGAGTCTCGCCCATGTCCACAGAACCGCCTGTCTGTCCCTCTAACTATAGAGTCTCCTATAACGAGCGCTCTCCTCCTCTCCCCCTTTCTCTTCTGGGCCTCAGAGCCAGAACTCGTGCCAGAGACCCGGTCACTGCAGCTTACCCCTGCTAGGCCATCCCCCCAACAGTATCCAAAGCGGTATACTTATTGTTGAGGGGAACGACCACAGGGGAAACCCTGCATAGCCTGCTTCCTCCCCTTCCCACCTCTAAATGTTACCCATCTACCTCTGTTCTCTGCCGTAACTATGTCCCTGTAGCTTCTATCTATCACACTCTCAGCCTCTCGAATAATCCTCAGTTCATCCAACTCCTGAGCTGCCATAACTCTACACTTAGTTTCCAAAACAAGAACACTAAGTAGCTTACCTGTTCAGCCAACTGAGTCCTTTTTTTTTAGGTTTGAGGAGGAGGGAGGGTGGGAGAGACTACACGTGTAGTGTCTCAGGTTCCTTCTCCACTCAAACTTCTTACCTTCCCAGAAGCCTCTGTTGACGACTTCCGGGTTCCTGCTCCTAGTTGAAAAAAACCCACAGACTGCGAAAAGAAAAACGTTAATTTAAACTGGTCTCCACTTACCTTCTGGCTCCCCTCTCTGTGCGCCCACTGTAGCACTGAGGCCTTGAACAACAAATAACCCTGTAATACTTTGCATGCATTTTGGTGAACTGTAACCTCAAAGATGCAGAAATGCCAAAGTGAAATAATTCCAAAACCTTGTAGATTAATTAGTTAAGAATGAGTAATGATGTAACTCATCACAACTGTATTTCTGACCACTGTTCACAACCTTGTGTTCTGTACCATTTTCTGTCAGTCACATCATACTCCAACGCTATCCTGGCCAGCTTCAATCTTCAGTTTTGCATCATCATATCTAATTCCACTGACACATCACCCCTGTGCTTGTTGATCCAATGAGCCCCAAGCTCTCCAGTGCCTCAAAATTTAAAATGCTCATCCTTGTGTTCAAAGGAAGATGGTTCCAGTTGTTGAAGGCAATCAATTCAAGCCAAGGACATCATAACAGGAAATGGGGGCAATGCCTAAGGCCAACCATCTTTAACTATTTCATCAATGAGCCTCTCTCCATAAGGTCCAAAGTTGTAAAGTTCACAGATAAGTGCAGGACCAGGTCCAAGCTGAAACACTCGTTACCCTCAAGGCTAGAACAATGTCAGGCTTGGGCTTGGAGAGTCTTGGGATTAACAACAGAAGAATGTACACTATGCTTTTGTCTAATGATCTCAACGATGTCATTGTCACATGATTATGCTGAGATAACTGGAAGTAAACAGAAGCTCAAACATGATTGGAGATAATGTGTGTATTTACCAAGATCAAAAATAGTTCTTGAATAATGTAACATGGACTCAAGAAGCACTACTTTGGGAAACTACAGTTTCAGAACCTATACATATGACAAAATATGTTGGCAGTAGAAAAAGCAGCATTAATGGAAAAAAGCAGGTGTTGAATGCACCTCCTGAAGTGAACCTCAATCTCAAGAAGAAAAAGAGAGAAAATATTCCAAGTTTCACCAGTACATGAAGGGATTTTGTAAGTACAAGAGATGAGAAAAAAACCCTGGAGATCAGACAGTGGTGAGCACCAGCACAAAGCAGCGTACAGTGGGATAAATACCGTCACAGGTGAAGGTGCAACTCTAGAGCTTAGCCAAGGAATGGAGGTTCATCCACCACTCTGATCCATCCCATTTGATTGATGGACTGCAACAAATTCAGGAATGGGAGATTTGTAAAACATTTACAGAGATATAGAACAGATTCAGGCTTAAGACAAAAAGGACTAGACCAGAGCATTTCTGTATCAGATGGCAACCATTGCAAACTAATTAGATGTAAGATAGAGCATTAATGAAAATGCAGTGTCAGCTGAAAAAATGTTAAGGGTGTTTGATATGTATTTCAGTATGTAGATAATAAAGCATGCAAAATTTAATAAAAGAAAGCAGAGATCTGTGGATTGTCTTTACCAGCCAGCAGAGAATTCCTTATATTAGGGATTCTGCCTTGAATCAACTTGTGACTGAATCATGGTGGAAGATTTCTATGTTAGACATATACAGGCTAGACAGGATTTGGCACTAAAGAAAGCCAGACAAATTTCAAACCATGCTCATCTTCAGTGGCAGAACAGGGTGTTCAATAAAGGAGGAAAATTAAACAACATGGAAAGAAAAAGTAAATTTGGAAAGGCAATTTTGTACATGTCGCACACAAGAAGCATTTAAAAAGCTCATCAAGCTGAAGAAAAGCATTACCAACGACCAAGGGTCATGAAAGTGATTCAGAAGGAAGGTCTAACATTCAACAGGAAGCACAAGTTTGCAAAAAATGTGAATAATATTTCGAGGGCACATAACCCAACCAAATGAGAGGCTAAACTGGGACTTGGAATCAGAGACCCAGCACCTCAACTTCATTTACACCAGTGAGAATGAAGGCAGCAGAGGATACACTGAACCGAGTGCACAGCAGTGATTGGAGACAGCAGAGGACAGATTGAGACCCAGTGTAGAGCAGTGAGAGGAGACAGCAGAGGACAGAGTGAGACCCAGTGTACAGCAGTGAGAGGAGACAGCAGGGGATAGAGTGAGACCCAGTGTACATCAGTGAGAGGAGAGAGCAGGGGATAGAGTGAGACCCAGTGTACAGCTGTGAGAGGAGACAGCAGGGGATAGAGTGAGACCCAGTGACTGTGAGAGGAGACAGCAGGGGATAGAGTGAGACCCAGTGAACAGCAGTGAGAGGAGACAGCAGAAGACAGAGTGAGACCCAGTGTACAGCAGTGAGAGGGGACAGCAGGGGATAGAGTGAGACCCAGTGTAGAGCAGTGAGAGGAGACAGCAGAGGACAGAGGGAGACCCAGTGAACAGCAGTGAGAGGAGACAGCAGGAAACAGAGGGAGACCCAGTATACAGCAGTGAGAGGAGACAGCAGGGGATAGAGTGAGACCCAGTGTACAGCTGTGAGAGGAGTCAGCAGCGGATATAGTGAGACCCAGTGAACAGCAGTGAGAGGAGACAGCAGAGGACAGAGGGAGACCCAGTGTACAGCAGTGAAGGAGACAGCAGAGGACAGAGTGAGACCCAGTGTAGAACAGTGAGAGGAGACAGCAGAGGACAGAGGGAGACCCAGTGTACAGCAGTGAGAGGAGACAGCAGAGGACAGAGAGAGACCCAGTATACAGCAGTGAGAGGAGACAGCAGAGGACAGAGTGAGACCCAGTATACAGCAGTGAGAGGAGACAGCAGGGGATAGAGTGAGACCCAGTGTACAGCTGTGAGAGGAGACAGCAGCGGATATAGTGAGACCCAGTGAACAGCAGTGAAAGGAGACAGCAGAGGACAGCGTGAGACCCAGTGAACAGCAGTGAGAGGAGACAGCAGGGGATAGAGTGAGACCCAGTGTACAGCAGTGAGAGGAGACAGCAGAGGACAGAGGGAGACCCAGTGTAGAGCAGTGAGAGGAGACAGCAGGGGATAGAGTGAGACCCAGTGTGCAGCAGTGAGCGGAGACAGCAGGGTATAGAGTGAGATCCAGTATACAGCAGTGAGAGGAGACAGCAGGGTATAGAGTGAGATCCAGTGTACAGCAGTGAGAGGAGACAGCAGGGGACAGAGTGAGACCCAGTGTACAGCAGTAAGTGAGGAGGTAGCATATGGCACTCAGGAGACAATAGAAGTCTGGTATAACTGCTGCAACTTTTGGAGAACTACTGATAAAATTGAAAATCAGACAGTGACAATCAAAGGAAATGAATGCGTTGATTGTGATATTTTTTAAAAAAGTATGTTTTTGGAGAAATGTCGAATTGCGAAAAATTGACTTACAACAACAACTGAGCAGAGGAACAGGATACAGCTGCTGGGAACTAGCATGCACTAAAACTGAGAAGAAATTACATCACAGTAAATGTGCGTGTTCATTGGCTGGTAAAGAAACTGCTGTTCGGGACTGTCTATAAATTGCTCTAAATTAAAACTGTTTCCTTGTTTTTTTTCCAAAGTAGGGACTAACGCAGAAATACCAGAGTAAAGTTGAAGTCAGGGTCAATATACTACTTCAAGATATGATAAGATAAGGTGAATACAATTAATATAAGGAACTAAATTTAAGATTGAGAGTGTGTATGTCAGTGAAGTTTAGCCCTGTGTGTTGCATGGTCTGTAGGATGGTGGAAAGCTTGGATGCTCCTGGGTGACCACAATGGCAGGAAATGCCATCAGTTTATGCACAGTATTTTGGAGGTTTGATGTCAGTTAGAGTCACAGCAGTGAAGCCCAGGGCAATGTAATGAATTGGATCCAAAATAGGCCGATGGGCAGGAGACAGAGGGTGATAATCAAAGAATGTTTGTGTGTGGGAGTCTGTGTCCAATGGCATATCACAAAGTTCTGTGTTAAGTCTCTCACTGTTTGTTTTGTAGGGGCATAGAAACATTTCCCCTTAGAAGTGGGAGCAATAACTAGGAGGCACCATTTTAAGGAAAGGGTGTATGACATTGAGGGAATTGGAGAAAGTGCTTGTTTCGCTGAGAGGGTGGGATTGGTAGTATCTGAAAATGATTGCCTAAAAAGATAGTAGAGACAGGAACTATAATTACATTCAAGTAATATTTAAGTGAGCATTTGAAACATCATAGCATACAGGGCTACAGATGAAGTGTTGGAAAATTAGATTGAGATGATGAGATGCTTAATGACTGCACAGACATGATGGGCTGAAGGACCTTTTACTGTGCAGCACAAAGTCTATGAAAGAACTATGAAGTCACAATAGAAACTGAAAACCAAACTGTTACAGACTTCCAATAACTAAGGAAATTAGAAAAACTCCAAAACTGTCTTGAGATGGTGAATCAAGTGTGAAATGTGAAGAAAATGGGAAAGGTCTTTCAAGAAAATCTTCTCAATGCATGGAATTCTGTACACTGTAATATTAGATAATGGTCTACAGCTTGCAAATGAGCAATTATCACTAGAGTTATTGTTGAGGAGAGATTGATAACATAACTTTTGCCTACTGCTCTCAAACATCACTGGGAATTTCATTAGTGAAATGACATAAAGAAGAATGAAAAGACATCACGTTGGATATGTTAACAAAGCTATGAAGCATGAGTCTCGGCAGAGTGACAGCCTGAAGGCAGGCTAGCCTGAAAGGTGGAATGTTCATTAAAAAAGCATAGCAACCAAGATTATGTCATGAAAAAGATCTTGGCAGAATACGATGAAATCATAATTCATTCATATTAATTTTATAACTGCCCAGGAGAAAAACACTGAGACTGAAGAAAGGAAGAGTGAACAGCATCTCAGATCTGGATGTAAGTATGCAAGCTGAGCTGCAAGATTTGTTTTCAGATGTTTAGTCACCATACTAGGTAGCATAATCAGTGAGCCTCCAGTGAAGTACTGTTGTTCTGACCTGCTTTCTATTTGTGTTGAGGTTTCCTTGGGTTGGTGATGTCATTTCCTGTTCTTGTTTTTCTGAATTGGAAAGTGGGTCGTAACACGAGTGCTTCACCAGAGGCTCACTGATGTTACCTAGTATGGTGATGAAATGTCTGAAACTGAACCTTCCAGCTCAGTGAGCAAACTTAGCTTAGGTTGAAGTTCTGGATCTACAAATCTTCTAAAAACTTGCTCACATCTTAGATTTCAAAGGAAGGCAAGAGAGGAGGGGGTGTGGCATTTTTGATAAGCGATAGCATTACAGCTGTACTTAGGGAGGATATTCCCAGAAATACATCCAGGGAAGCTATTTGGGTGGAACTGAAAAATAAGAAAGGGATGATCACACTTTTGGGATTGTATTATAGACCCCCTAATAGAGGGAAATTGAGAAACAAATTTGTAAGGAAATCTTGGTTATCTGTAAGAATAATAGGGAGGTTATGGTAGGGGACTTTAACTTTCCAAACATAGACTGGGACTGCCATGGTGTTAAGGATTTAGATGGAGAGAAATTTAATTGTGTACAAGAAAACTTTCTGATTCAGTATGTGGGTGTACCTATTAAAGAAGGTGCAAAATTTGACCCACTCTTGGGAAATAAGGCAGGGCAGGTGACTGAGGTGTCAGTGGGGGAGAACTTTGGGGCCAGCGACCATAATTCTATTAGATTTAAAATAGTGATGGAAAAGGACAGATCAGATCTAAAAGTTGAAGTTCTAAATTGGAGAAAGGCCAATTTTCACGGTATTAGGCAAGAACTTTCAAAAGCTGATTGAAGGCAGATGTTCACAAGTAAAGGGATGGCTGGAAAATGGGAAGCCTTCAGAAATGAGATAACGAGAATCCAGAGAAAGTATATTCCTGTTCGGGTAAAAGAAAAGGCTGATAGGTATAGGGAATGCTGGATGACTAAAGAAATTGAAGGTTTGGTTAAGAAAAAGAAGAAAGCATATGTCATGTACAGACAGGATAGATTGAGTCAATCCTTAGAGTATAAAGGCAGTGGGAGTAAACTTGAGAGAAATCAGGAGGGTGAAAAGGGGACATAGCTTTGGCATAGCTTTGGACATAGCTTTAGAGATAGCTTTGGCAAATAGAATTAAGGAGAATCCAAAGGGTTTTTACAAATACATTAAGGACAAAAGGGTATCTAGGAAGAGAATAGGGCCCCTCAAAGATAGCAAGGCAGCCTTTGTGTGGAGCTGCAGGAGATGGGAGAGATATTAAATGAGAATTTTGTATCAGTATTTACTGTGGAAAAGGACATGGAAGATATAGAATATCTATATAGAATATCTATATAGATATAGATGGGAAATAGATGGTGACATCTTAAAATGTCCATATTACAGAGAAGGAAGTGCTGGATGCCTTGAAACGCATAAAGGTGCAGTAATCTCCAGGACCTGACTAGGTGCACCCTAAAACTCTGTGGTAAGCTAGGGAAGTGATTGATGGGCCTCTTACTGAGATATTTGTATCATCGATAGTCACAGGTGAGGTGCCAGAAGACTGGAGGTTGGCTAACGTAGTGCCACTGTTTAAGAAGGGTGGTTAGGACAAGCCAGGGAACTATAGACCGGTGAGCCTGACGTCGGTGGTGGGCAAGTTGTTGGAGGGAATCCTGAGGAACAAGATGTACATGTATTTGGAAAGGCAAGGACTGATTAGGGATAGTCAACATGGCCTTGTGCGTGGGAAATCATCTCTCACAAATTTGATTGAATTTTTTTTTTGAAGAAATAACAAAGGTGTTTGAGGGCAGAATGATAGATGTGATCTATATGGACTTCAGTAAGGCGTTTGACAAGGTTCCCCATGGGAGACTGATTAGCAAGGTTAGATCTCATGGAATACAGGGAGAACTAGCCAATTGGATACAGAATTGGCTCAAAGGTAGAAGACAGAGGGTGGTGGTTGTGGAGAGTTGTTTTTCAGACTGGAGGCCTGTGACCAGTGGAGTGCCACAAGGATCAATGCTACATCCACGACTTTTTGTCATTTATATAAATGATTTGGATGTGAGCATAACAGTGATAGTTAGTAACTGTGCAGATGACCCCAAAATTAGAGGTGTCATGGACTGTGAAGAAGGTTACCTCCGATTACAACAGGATCTTGATCAGATGGGCCAATGGGCTGAGAAGTGTCAGATGGAGTTTAATTTAGATAAATGCAAGGTGCTGCATTTTGGGAAAGCAAATCTTAGCAGGACTTATACACTTAATAGTAATGTCCTCAGGAGTATTGCTGAACAAAGAGACCTTGATGTGCTGGTTCATAGCTCATTGAAAGGGGAGTCACAGGTAGATAGGATAGTGAAGAAGGCGTTTGGTATGCTTTCCTTTATTGGTCAGAGTATTGAGTACAGGAGTTGGGACGTCATGTTGCGGCTGTACAGGGCATTGGTTAGGCCCCTGTTGGAATATTGCATGCAATTCTGGTCTCCTTCCTATCGGAAAGATGTTGTGAAAATTGAAAGGGTTCAGAAAAGATTTAAAAGGATGGTTGCCAGGGTTGGAGGATTTGAGCTACGGGGGAGGCTGAACAGGCTGGGGCTGTTTTCCCTCAAGCGTAGGAGGCTGAGGGGGTGACCTTTATAGAGGTTTATAAATTCATGAGAGGCATGGATAGGATAAATAGACAGTCTTTTCCCTAGGGTTGGGGAGTCCAAAATTAGAGGGCATAGTTTAGATTGAGAGGGGAAAGATATAAAAGAGACCGAAGGGACAACCTTTTCATGTAGAGGGTGGTATGCATATGGAATGAGCTGCCAGAGGAAGTGGTGGAGGCTGGTACAATTGCAACATTTTAAAGGCATTTGAATGGGTGTATAAATAGGAAGTGTTTGGAGGGATATGGGTTGGGTGCTGGCAGGTGGGACTAGATTGGGTTGAGATATCTGGTTGGCATGTACAAGTTGGACTGAAGGGTCTGTTTCTCTGCTGAACATCTGACTCTAAGTGAGGGAGATCTATCCAAGAACTAGGAAACTAACCCTGTGAAGTCTGAGACTTGGGGATGATCTTCATAAGGAGAAAAAAAGGAACTATAAAGTAATGAGATTAAAATCAGAAGAATAAATAATATGATGTATTATGTCAGATTCACATGATTAGAAAGAGGTGGAAGAGAGCAGAATCTCAAACAGAATCTTGATATAATTTGGGAGAGGTCATTAATGATCCAGAATTGCAGTATGTTCTGGGAACATCGGCTTGAATTTTGCCATGGGAAATGGTAAAATTTGAATTCAATAAATCCCAAATTGAAAACTGGCTTAATGGTGATCATGTGATTACTGCTGATTTGCATAAAAGTATTACCTCGTTACCATCCTTTATAGAATGAAATCTTGGTCTGGCTTACATATGACACCAGACCCAAAGTAATGGGGTCAACCCCTAACTGTCCTCAGAGCAATTAGGGATCAGCAATAAATACTGGCCTCACTAGTGAGCTTACTTTCCATGAATAAAGTAAAATATAAATCTTAGATTAAAAAAAAAATCATAAAATATACCAAGGACTTGAAGCAGTACTTCAGGAGAGTGGAAGAATATGATCCCATAAACATGATAAAACAGGGCTGAGAAGTGACAAGTGGCATTGAGGTCTCAAAGGCTCAGGTAATGTCCAATTTCAAGAAGAGTAATTCTGTACATTTCCCCTTGAGGTTCGATGCCATTGAATCATACACCCTAATACTCTAGGTGTCACTATTAGCCAGAAACTCAGCAGGATCACACTGTCATTACAAGACCAGGTTAAAGGCTGGAAATTATTCTGTGACAAACTCTCCAATCAAGAAGCCTCGAAGCTTGCTCTACATTTTCCAAACACAAATCAGGAATGTGATGAAATATTCCCCACTTGCCTGGATGAGCACAGCTCCGGTAGCACTGCAGGAACTCAATTCCATCCATGTCAATTCAACCTGTCTAACTGATCAGTATTGCATTCTTTGAAAACATTTAACTCCCTTCACTCCAGGTGCACAATGGCAGCTGTGTACCATCCACATGCTGCAATGCAGCAATTCACTAAGACTCCTCTGACAGTACTTTCCAAACTCCTGATTTCTCTCTCTTAGAAAGAGTAAGGCAACAGATACATCGAAGACCTACCATCTAGAAGTTTCATTTCAAACCACACACCATCCTGATTTGGAACGATATTGTCTTTACAACATTGAAGGAGTGGCAAATTCCTGGAATTGCCACATTTAATAGCACTGTGAATAAACACAAATTATGTCAGATATAATAGTTCAAAAGGCATTTCCCTTCTCATCTTCAGGGATAAAGGCTGGCCGCAGCAACTATACTCATATCCCGCGATGAGTCAGAAAAACTCTATCATGGCTCGACCTGTCTCTTCCCCTGTCTTCTCAGAACTCTTGATTTCTCTAATTCTTATCTATTTTATATCCTGAAATCCCTTTCATTATTCTCTAAATTGCCTATTTTTCACTTGTTTAAAATCAGGACAAGATAAGACTTAACTTCAATACGTAATATTTTGCAAGATAACACATACAAAAAACACAGGCAGCAGAATATCAAAGGGATGACAGACTTGCAGCTGCCAACAATCAGAATTATGGTTGTAAGGTTAAGAAGGAACAGCAGCTTTTCTTCACACCTATTATATAAATTAATAACATCACATCAAGAGCAGTCAACACTCCAGCTCATTAATGCATGGCTGACAATTGCTTTTGTGGATACATTTATTTTTTTCATTATCTTGCAGACACACAGCTCTGAGTCATTGTCTGCCATTCCAGCTCTCTCCGAAAATTTAGGGAAGCACTAAGACGCTGAGAAGCGATAAGGCTCATTTATTTTTATGGTCTTCATCAGCAGTTTCTTTTCGCTTAAAGGCCTATAAAAGAAATCACTGATTAGAATCAGTGCCATATCAGAATGTAGATATGACAGTCACATTCTGAAGGTGAATGAATGACTGAAGGACACACTGTCCATTTGACACCTAATGATACAGAGGCTAGTCGAAATTAATTGTTATTCTTCAAATTATTTCCTCAAGTCATTTTGAAATATATCAGGTCAAACAACATATACACTTCTCATGAGACTGTTTGCCATAGGTTACATAAAATTAACTGAATATATCTTGGATACATAGCATTCATAGTTGAATAATTTCCAGGTTTGTGGTATCTGAACCAAAATTTGATTGAAGACTGAGCCCTATGGGAAAGGAGACATAATTTAAGAAAATTAAAAAGAAACCTTTCCTTCCAAACTTTGAAATTTTAAAGTAAGCTCCACAGTTTTACAGTATTTAAAAATGAGTAAAATGATACAATCATGCTAGTCATTTATCATCTTTAAGAAATTCATGTTTACGACACTTAGCTGTTGTCAGTTTGTCCTACCGGGAATAATGTTCCAACCCACCAATCCTGATACCTCATTGATTTTTGGTGACTACTCATTTACTGCTAGGTGAGGCATTCCATTCAATACATTGAATGTTTCTTCTAGATTATTGTGTGATGATGTTGGGTGATACAGAAAAGAATTGTCATCTACTTTTTCAAATGGGGGAGATGTCAAGTTATGAGTTGTCTAACAGCTATTGAAGAATATTTTGTTTGGGAGTGGTAATTTAACAAATTAAGAACGCTTTAGTAAAAAACACATATACATTCTGCAGTAAAAGATCAAATTACTGATGAATTGCTGTACTCTTATGTGAAAATGGAAGCTATCTTAGAGCAAATTAAGTGAAAAGAGAGAATTAACAATGAACTGATATCTATGCAAGTGTTGACTTGGCTGCTGATTTTAAGATAGTTCAAGGTTATCAGTTGCAAAATGTATTCAATAATGTTTCAAAAAAAAATTAGCTTAGGTCTTATGAACAAGACTGGATAAAAGGGTTCAGACTCTTTTTGTCTAAACATTCCTCAAATGTTCTTTGAAAAGATATGGTAAAAAAATAGTTGAGTAATGGGGTAGGTGTATGAAGTAAGTCGGTAAAGGGACAGGGTGGCATGTGGGTGGAATGTCAGGGTGCTTAGGTGGCAAGGTGATAAGATGAAAAGATGGTACAGCAACAGAGTGATGGGGTGGATAGGTTAATGATAGGGTAGGGCAACAGATGGATGGCATGGGTAGTTGGGTTGGTAGGGTTTTTAACTCATGTTGAGGAGATGTCACCAGGGATCATGGGTGGAAATTGGGGGGAGCTTGATTGAGATTTTGTTTGGAGTGGGGCCCAGTTTGGGAGAGTCTGGGATAGAGAGGGCTGGGAGAAGAAATTGGGGTTAATTAGGTCAGGTTGTTGATAGTGGGTGACTGGGCAAGATGGGAGTATTGGTGAGGGAGTTGGGTCAACTCAAATTACTGGGGAGATGGATGGACAGGGACACAGTCAGGAGTCATAGTTTAAGGTTAGTTCTACAGTTAGCCAGGATTTAGGCTAGGAATTTTCCATCTCTAATTCCTGAACTGTTCAGGTAGTTAAAGTACAAGTCATTCTACTATTATGAGCATTTCCTCAGTGCAAATTCGCTGTAACATGATTGACAAATTGGATGCTGTTTCTAAAGCGTGAATTTTTAAAATGCATTAGTTGTAACATGATTACAGCACTAACACTTTGTTATTTCTGAAGGGTGTTTTTTTAAAAGAAAATGCAGAGTTGTACAAGAACGCAGCCATCACATTATTGAAGGACTGACTGTGGAACTGTCTGAAATCTCTGATTCTAACTGAGTTGAAGATCTTTTGTGAGCATCCCAGGAAGTGTGGGGATTGCCCCCAGGCACTTTAAGCATCCAGGACAATTTCGATCAAGACTGTATCAGCCCACATCATGGGTCACATCAAATCTCTGGCAATCCAGACACTGGAAGATTTAAACCATTATAGCACTGCAATAAATGCTTTTAAGGCTTTTACTTAGTGGTGAAGGGAAATCTTAGCTCCCAATGAACCATTTCAAAAGAGCCATTACTGCAAAATGCTGTCAAACTATGATTCTATTTAGGAGATATTGAATTTTAATTAGATAATGAAAGTTTGCAAAACAATATGCCATATTTTTGCTTGAGGTATTATATTAGAAAAAAAACATATATAGTTACAATTAAGGAAAAATTGTCTATCAATATTCATCTTTCACCATTTGTCTTTACAACCTGAGCCTTTCATAGACTAAACTTTTTAAAAAGGACAGTTTTGCCCTAAAATGCTGCTAAGGTCACCAGGTAACTCACATGAGACTGGAGAGAACAGAATTACCATTTTAATCACAAGGCATTGAAATTCTGAAGGAACAACAATTTCAAATCGTGTTTTAGTTACACTTGCATTATAAATGCACTTATCTCAATGACAGGTTGCAATCTACAATCCAGCTTAGGAAGAAACAATGAGACAGCCATCAGAATCTGCAAAGGAATGGCATATACAGTAGCTTTCCATCAAACAAAGAAATATGGACAAGTAACAGCAAAGATGCTCAAAGCTTTGCTTTCACTTTCTCTCAGTCTCAGAAATCAGTGATAATAAAGCAGTTTGGAAAATGGGCTTCTCACAAGGTTCACCACTCCTGAGGAAACGAGGCAATAGGAAGACCATTGTAATTCTGGTTTCACTCTGGCAAATTAAGGGCTTCTAAAAACTTTTAACCACCAATTACTGTACCTTCCTATGTGTGTACGTACCCTGCTCTCTCCCTTTTTATGCTTAGTGTGTTGTGCATGTGGGCTTGTTTTGTTTTCTTCTTAGGTTGAATTTGTAATAAAACATTACCCTCTTGGGAAAAATATTGATAATGGGAAATCTTGCAATTGACTCTCCTTGCTGTGTGATCTGGTTAACTAAGTTCAATTGAAATGTGATAGCAACATGCCAAAAAACAATATTTTCTTGTGATTGACCAAGAGGGGATTAGCAGGAGGGGAGACTTTCATTTCTCCACCTGGTTATAACAAATATATTTGTAGACATGCATTTCCAGGAAGTCTATGTTGTAGAAAGTTAGATGGATTCTTCAGGTGAAAAATATTTGCAGTGCTACAGGAGAAGAGGAGAGAACTAGTTGGATAGCTCTACCAGAGAACCTCAATAGCTACCATGGACCAAATGTCCTCTTCTGTGCTACAGCATTCTTTGATTCAGTGTTTGATGATTTAAAACACCGATACTATGGGAAATATCCTGTGAACTGACTTCTCAAATATGATTTGTTCCTAAATATGTGTTTTTCTGCTAAAAATGTCATTCTGCTGTGACCAGAGTGAGATACTTAAAACACTGTGCCTTCACAAAGTTCACATTCTCACCATGGATCAGCAACATAACTGTTCTTTTTACTCTAGCAAAATAGACAAAACAACATTGGTCAATTACATTTTTCAATTCCTTAATAAATCAGACTTCATATTTCAGTACCTGACTTTCACCAACATACTTTATGGAATAGGAAAAGGAATTAAGATGCCTCTGGATCCACTTTCATGCCTGGAATTAATACCATACACAACAAGCCTGACCTTAAAACTGCACTTGGAACTTTTATTGATATTACATAGATCACCTGTCTTGTGAGTTCCATCAGGAATGCAACAATTGTAAGATATACATTTCCAGCCATCTGCCTTGCCTGTTGCTGCTCAGGATAGGGCCTGAGGTCTGACTGTGGTGTATGTCTGGAAGGTGGTATTGATTAGAGTAATAATGGGTAACTGGTAATGGGGTGAATAGATAGGAGTTGTTGACTGGAACCCCAGTGAGTAGAAAAAGTCCTATATCTTCAAAGCAACATTGAAAGATATTAATTTTGTAACTATCCATCAATGGTGGCTGCTGTAGCTATAAAGAAGCTGAGGCTTCTAGGTGTTGAACCTGTTCTACTCTTGGAATCTAGTTTGGTAGAAAGGGCCAGGAACAGGCTTAAAGACTTTCATTTATATATGTAATGCTCAAAAATGGTTGTTTTAGGTAGCTACAATAAATGGTTGAAAAGTCACCCAACCCAATATTTGGCCTGATATCATTCATGCATTTTTATTTTTTGGACTTCGACCCTGCCTGCTAATAATCATGCTAAGATTCCTCTTTGTGTCAATGATAGTTGAGACTGCAACCTAAGGTACAGCATTGAAGAGCAAAAGCATCCTGTATGTGGGTCAGACATGCCACTAGCCATGGATGTGGAACACATCTGGTTGGTACTCACACAGCATGCCCTGAAATGCTGGAGCCTACTGTCCAACATGGATATCATTCAGAGCAAGTGATGAGCTGATGTCATCAGGTGCACAATCTTGACTTCCATATGAAGAATTATTGACATCTAGATGTTTCAGCACAGTCAGTAAAGTTAAGTTGAATATGAATTCCATGAGATGGATCATTTGTAGGCTGTTTAATAAACAAGAATCCTGCTTAATTGGCAACTTGCTATTGCTACATGATAAACTTGTCTTGCTGCTTGTCAAAGGCATAAAACATAGTGAGAAGCTCCTGACTTGGAAATAGACTTACCAGACTTCTAACTCCATTCTTCCACAAATCTTGCTATAGCCCATGTCGCTCAGGCCCCTGAAAGGTCCCTGTGTCAGGCAATGCACACGGTTGAAGGGAATGGGTGAATGGGGCTATTATGTAATTGTCCACAAAAATAGCTTCTAATCAGCATATGAGAGCAAAATATGCAAGTTGACAGTTTTAATGACTTCAGGCATGTTTAAATAGTCGTAATCATCAAAACCGTTAGTCAAAATCAAGGCTTTGACAATTGAGTGACAAAGCAGCAATCAAGCTAGTGTTTTCATTCTCCTGCCAAAGTAACTTCTAGGATTTAAGTATTAACAATCTCAATTCAACTTAGTTTACAATGTCTATATGTTTCTAGAAAAGGGTAAATCGTGGAGTGGGACACTTTAAAATCTTAAATATTCTAGTGACTTTTTTACAGGAAAAAATACACACATTTCAGAAAGATCATAATAGCATCAATACTTTGTACAATTAAGGTCCCTTGGACTAACTATAATAAAATTGGAGCCCAGTGAATTATAATAGTATTTTAAAAATTTTCTTAGTATTATTGCTCATGCTTTTTCACTTTCCTAACAAATACACTGAATATCCCTATTATGGAATTGCTATAGGTCTATTGTTTCATCAATAAGATTGGTAAATGCTCAAGAACCAAGAATTAATTGACATTGTTCATCTTTTGGCTGCTTTTACCTCTGACATGGAAGAATGAATATCCTGCAGTTAATATTACTCCCATTTCAGACAATGTTAAAAATAAAATTAATCACCCTTACTACTTCCACCATTTTTCTACGAAAATAGATTATGCAGATCTGTAAATGTAATAATTGGAGGTATATTTACATGGATGTCTTTGTATAGTAATTTTATAAGAAATAAACACTCTTAAGTTGTATGTTATAAGATCATAAGACTATAAGACATAGGAGCAGATTTAAGCCATTCTACCCATTGAGTCTGCTCAAGCATTCAATCATGGCTGATATGTTTCTCAACCCCATTCTGCTGCCTTCTCCCTGGAACCCTTAATCCTCTATCTTGAAGCAATTTCTGCAATTAACACTTTTATGTCAATGAACAGTTTACATCCCCCTATTAAAAATTCATTTCACACACCATCTTTCAAGGCTAAATAGCGCTTTGTTTATCTGGTTTTCATCTTCAACAAAGTTATTTGCCACTGTGAATTGACTACTTGATTTTTCTTTGCCCTGCTACCAACTTTCAGGGTTTTTTTCTGGCGTTGATTTCAAGTGTGCTCAGAAGGAGCGGAGTGATTGGGCAACTAATTTGCCCAATTAACCCATCACTCCTCCCTAATGCTTTGATGTTCAGTGTAATTAGCACTGACATGTCATGGGTGCATGCTGCAGCTCAACTGCTCTGGACAGCTGGGAAATGGACTGCTGAACATCTCTCTCTACAGCAAGAGAGAAGCAACAGTGGGACTTGTTGGGGGCTAGATGATGGAGGATGGAGTAGTTTCAGGTTACTGACATTTTGGGATCTTGGATCTACAAGAAAAAGCCTGAAGATGCCTGGACCATTTTTGAGCTGGACCTAGTAATTCCTTTAAAGATGGCTGGTTTTTGCCACTCAATGACTGGTACAACTTAACAGAACATGCAATGCGTGCTCATTGTACAACCAGTCCATTTATTCCTGGAAGATTGTAGCTGAAATTTTGAGACTTAACTGAGTAACCTATTTCCCACATATCCACTTTGTTCAGACTCCAAAGGAAGATGATGTAGTGGTAATAAAAGATGCATTTATAAGCAGATGGATTGTGGTCAGTTTTATGTTTTTGACTTGGAAAAAGTCAAATAACTCATTTGGATCAGAGACTGAAAGCCATAATTTCCAAAAAGGCCTGAGATTTCAGTCATGTACTCATGGGACACCTCTGAAAATAATGATTACCATGTTTATATTGCTGAGTAAACAACAGACCAGAAACCATTACTTAGGTCTTAACTTCAGAGCAAAACATCAAGATTTCAGTTTAGAGAACCCTGTCAACCTGACAATTGTTTAGTCTGTGAAGGGTCCAGATTACGGGAGTATATAGTGTTCTTGCTACACAACTTAAAATGTTTTCACCATCAGAATTGAAAGAAGATTCAATCCAACAGACTCTGATGTGAATCATAAAATGTCTCGGCTGTCTGAGAAACTGGGAAGGGTCAGTTAAATAAGACGTTGAGATATGATTAAGTCTGGCAACATCTGTGCAGAGAAAAGTCTGTTTTCTCTCCAGCTGCTGCCAGACCTGCTGAGTTTCTCCAATAACTTCTTTTGTTTCATATTTCCAGCATTTCAGTTCTTTGTTTTAATCAAGGTATGTGTTAGTTCCCAGGGATTTTTTTTTATTATTCATTCAGGGAATGTGGGCATCACTAGCCAGGCCAACATTTATTGCCCAAACCTAATTGCTATTTTACTATGGATATGGAATTACATGTCAGCCAGACTGTAAGGGGCAACAGATTTCCTTGCCCAAGGAAAGGCAATTGGTGAACTAGATGGGTTTTTCTAACAATTGACATGTATCTGTAGAAAGTTAGCATTGGACAATGGGTTGAAAAGTTTTAAAATTGGGGAACAATTGTCAGGTTCAAAATATTAACTTTGTTTCATTGCTGAAATATTAAGGGAACAGATACCTGGCCTGCTGAATTTCTCCAGCACTTTGATTTCATTTCAGATGTTTTAATGTGTGTTTAAGATTTATTTTATATTTTTATATAATTTTTTTTGCTATCCTTTGTCTATTAAACTTAAGTTAGATTAAAGAACATCTGGGGACTTGGGTGAATGTCTTTGAGTGATTAACCACCACGGTAAACAACTGTTGAAACAAAACAATGGGAATCTATCAATCCAGGTTTTATTCTGGGACGTGATACTCTGAGATTCCCTTCAGATGGGACATAATACGTGGCCTAATAATCCAAAAACACAGGTTAATGCTTGGGACACATGGAGTCAAATCAATTACAGCTTCTCGTTGCATTCAAGTTCAGTTAAAATGGCACAAGCTATGTCTGATCTTACTGTTGGAACACCAGGCAAAGAAGCTGTAACACTGGAATCATTCAGCTGAAGAATTAGAAATGCTTCCCCCTATTATAGCTGATGTTGCTGACTATGACAGTGCAGATTTAGTGGCTCACTTTGAAGCTGCTAATAGTAAAGTGAAACAACATCTGGATTAGACATAAGAAATGGCACCACTGGGACAAGCAGCAATGGGTATTAAAGGTAGTATCCAAGTGAAGAGACATTATCTGTTGAGTGCAACAGAGGTAACCAAAAGTACCCTTTGACTAGATGATATTAAGGCAACACAAAGGATGCATGTACCTGATCACTATCCATGCTAAGCTATGAACATCAACAATGGACTCATGTCAACAGTGAACACCAGATAGCATCCAGTAGAAGTAAAATAGAAGATGCGTTTAAAACTCAGTACATTTAAATAAATGCCCTGTTTCAGTTTGACTGATCTATCCTTTATGCAAAATAATTCATATGAGGCTGTATTCAGGCTGTCTCATATTCAAGCTCTTTCATCTAACTGATTGTTGCCCACCCCCAGACAACAGTCAGACAGATATCCTTATTGTGAGCATGCCAAGTGGACAACTGACAGTGGTAAGCCCTGGACTGTATGCAGACTGATAGTACTGGGAATCCCTGACAGACAGCACCTCATTGACTGAACTGACTATCCCCACCAGTTTACAGAATGACCATTTGATTGAAAAACATGCAGTATTTTTTGTTGAATAGGCAGTTAGCACATGTTGTATGCGGTAAATTGATACCCTAATGTGTCTTACAGCACATAGTTCCTTTAAAACAGATTCAGACTGACTAGCATGACAAGCAGTCTGTGGGTCTGCATTGAAGAGCATATCAATATCAATATAGCCTTTGGTGTTTAAGGTTTATGTTTTACATATTCCAATTAGGCATGGCACTATATGGCAAAGCAGGAATGTTGTGAGCATGCAAGTAATAATAAGTGAATGAAATATTAAGAGAGCAAGCAATCAGCCCTGGGATGCTACCTGTTCCTGCATGCAAAGTGACCCTATTGTAGCTAGTCGCTGGTGTGCCTTGCAATGCAGGTAATGCTCCCTAAGTGGTGTGCGTGTATATTGGAGAGGTTCTTGGTAGGTGTGGATGGTTGGAAAATGCTGGATGCCAAAGTCTGTGGACTAGGGGTGAATGCGGCTTCAGCTGATGGATTGTGGGCTGAGATGCAGTTTGGTCATATGCAACATGAAGTTCAGAGAAAGCAGCCAGTTGAATTCACCTGTTATCTGCTCTGATTTCTAACAAGTGACTTGATGGTAATGGTAGAAAGAGGGAAAACCCAGGCCATAAGGTTAAGATTTTGATTGATTGAATATATTTTTTCCACTGCTCATGGCTCACAGAGACTAATGAATACAGTTTTGATCTGGTAGATCTACTCTAAAACTATTCCAATTAGTATGTGGTAGTGTCACACAGCACATTGAAATATGCCCTTGGTGTGAAGATGTTATTTCATGTTCTTCCCAACACTCAACACTTTTCTGCAACAGTATGCTTAAACTTTCTTTGTAGATTTGAAGTTGACCTTCCCAAAAGCTGTAGAACCAGAGGTTGGTCCACAACAGTCTAGAAGATCAGACTCTGTTAAACACAATCGCAACGTAAATATTTTTGTCATGGTTGCAAAGATTATGGTTCTTCATATGTTATTCTTATGTTATGACCTTCCATTTTCAAGTGCACATTATCTTATCTGAGTTTTATTATGCACTTTGTCAGAACATGTATTCATGACAGTATCTGTTTTTGGCAATGCTAACTTTATTATGTTTCAACTCTGCTACTATTCATCCGAAACACTTCAGCATTGTACTATTCAAACTACATTGGAACAAACATTGGTAATAATATATGTCTACAACAGAAAATAGAAAAGGTAATAGTACTTTTAATACAGTGGAACAACCAAAAGAGTTAATCTGACCTTGATTTTCAAAATGCTGATAAATGGAAAGTTCTGTTTTCAATTAAGATTTCCAGAATTTGCTGTTTCTCTTGTTTCGAAGAAATGTTATTGTTTTCTGGATTGATTATGATTTAGAAGGGGCTTTAAGGCAATATTCATTGCAAACAACTAAAAATACTTTAATCACAGCTACCATAATAAAGAAAAGGCCTAAACTTTCTTTCTAGGTGAAGCAGTATTTCACCTGTACCTCCTCCAATCGTGTGTATTGTATTCGCTGCATCCAATGTGGCCTACTCTATGTTGGAGAAACCAAATGCAGGTGAGGTGACTGCTTTGTGGAACACTTCCAGTCTGTGTGCAAGCAAGACCCCCACCTTCCCACAGTCGATCATTTTACTGCAGCTTCCTGCTCACATGCCCACATATCTGTCCTCAGCATGTTGCAGTGTTCCAGTGAATTACAGTGCAAACTGGAAGAACAGCATCACATTCTACTATTAATTCCAATGTAACCTTGTAAATATTACTGAATCTACTATTGTGTTGAGCATAATAAATCTGAGAATATGATAGACCTTTCTCATTGCTGTTGTTTGGCTCTCCAACATCTTTTTGTTCCTTCTCAGTCTGTATCTGTTTTCTGACATTGTGGGTTGTTACAAGCCACAGTGGCTGCAAGTTGGTGATTGTCCTTTGATTCACTCATTCTTTTCCTTGTTCATCAACTCTCCACACTCTCAGTAACTGATTTCCTTCTGATCTTACCTCTCAATTCCAAAACAAAAACAGAGAAAGGAAATAATTGCCTTTCTGACTTTCAAAAGGAAATTAGCACAAAGAAATGTGGTCAGTTTCAGTAATGATATCATTTTGGTGAACACATTGACCCTTCCCTTATCTCTGGATAAAAATTTTCCCTTCCAAGAAGTGGTGGGGGGGTGCGGGATGGTAATCATACAGGCTGGTGTGAGTAAGATACCTACTGACTTCCTGTCACCTGACAAATTCGGTTCTGGGTGGGAAAGACCAAGATTCAAATATCTATCCTGTTGCCAATTTGTACCTTTAAATTGTCAAATAAGGGCCTCATCCCATTGTTATCTGCTCCCAATAGATGGGAATAGTGGTAACCTTCCCAACTGGTAAAACTGTGCAGCATGTCTGGTAAGTAGTGGCTTCCATCATCTCCAGATTAGGGAAGATTGGGGCAGGGAGGTGGCAGCTGAAAGCCAGACTCAGACCTTACCTCCAAAAAGCCTGACCATGCCCTTCCCTACTCCGTGTGCCTTTTACCTCATGACTCTCCAAACTCTTAAAGTCACCAGCCTTGCCTGCTGCCCCTCAACATCACTTATAGTCTCAGCAGCAGCCTTGGCCTCTCTGCTGATCTCTATTGGTTATTACCTGAGATAGGATGGGACATCACTATTTTAGGAATCAATGAACTTTAAAAACCCTGCTGGTCAACTACTTGGATGTCTGCTAGCATTTAATCCAGCCTTGCTTTTTCTTTATTTTAATAGTCAGCATGGCTTTGAGGGGCAGGTCATACCTCAGACGCTATTGAATCCTTTGAAGATGTGACAAAACACATTGAAGGTAGCACACTGGATGTGGTATACATGGATTTTAGCAAGGCGTTTAATAAGGTTTCCCATGGCAGACTCATTCAAAGTAAGGAGGCATGTGATACAGGGAAATCTGGATACAGAATTGGCTGGCCCACCAGTGGTGTTCTGCAGGAATCTGTCCTGGGATTTCTGCTCTTTGTGATTAAGTGACATGGATAAGAAAATGGAGGGGTGGGTTAGTAAGTTTGCCAATGACAAAGGTTGGTGGAGTGGTAAATAGTGTGGAGGGCTATTGTAGGTTGTGTTCTGCAGGGATCTGTCCTGTGATTTCTGCTTTTTGTGATTAAGTGACCTGGATAAGAAAATGGAGGGGTGGGTTAGTAAGTTTGCCGATGACAAAGGTTGGTGGAGTGGTAAATAGTGTGGAGGGCTATTGTAGGTTGCAGAACTGGGCTGAAAAGTGGCAGATGCCGAGTTCAATCTGAAAGTGTGAAGTGATTTAGTTTGGAAGGTCAAATTTGAATACAGAATACAAGGTTAAAGGCAGGATTCCTAGTAATGTGGAGGAACAGAGGGATCTTGGGGTCCATGTCCAGAGATCCCTCAAAGTTGCCACCCAAGTTGTTTGGGTTGTCAAGAAGAAGTCTAGTGTGTTGGCTTTCATTAGCAAGTGGATTGAATTTAAGAGCCATGAGGTTATGCTGCAGCTCACTTGAGCCCTGGTTAGACTACACTTGGAATATTATGTTCCATTCTGGTCCCTTCATTTTAGAAGGATATGGAAGCTTTAGAGAAGGTGCCCAGGAGATCTACAAGGATTCCGGCTGGACTGGAGGGCATTTCTATGAAAGGTTGAGGGAGCTGGGGCTTTTGGATAGGCACATGGAAGTTAGTACAATGAAGGATATGTAGATTAGTCTGATCTTAGTAGGATAGAAGGTTGGCACAACGTTGAAGACTGAAAGGCCTATACAGTGTTGTAATTGTGTGTTCTATATAAAACGGATGTGACTATTGAATAATTCATGTGTAATTCTTCCTCTCCCCACATTTCTAATGTATTCTTAAACTGTCCTTTTTTTCTGTTTAATATATTTTACATTACTGTTTAGAATACAAAGCAAAAACTACAGTGTTTTATTTGGAACATGAAACTTTTTTTAAAAACACATTCACTAAAGAGAAAAAATTTGGAAAAATATCCTAGGCAGAAAATAGAAGGGTCCCACCAGTACTGTCAGGAGAACAGATACGTTCTAAGAAATCAGCCACAATGCAAGTGCTTAGATTGGGCAATTCAAATTAAGCTCCTACCAACACTTCAGAAAAATATTAAGGAAGACGAGGTCAAACAAATAGGGAGAGACAACATAAACTTAACTCAATAATTCTAAGAAGATCAACCATGATCATGTTGAAATGGCATAGGAGGCATAATGGGCTGAATGACCTATTTTGTTTAATTTTTGGGAAAGGTAGGAACTCTGAAGTAAAATTTTTAATTGATGTATTGAGGAAATTAAATTGTTTCTTGATATTTTTGCATGTTTCTTTTAATTAACATTAGGGTGGTTTCTGGGTAATCCAAGATGGAGGACAGGAAAAAGTTATGGCTGTAAGAGCTGCTCCTTTTTGAGATATTTTCAGTATTGGATTGGATTTGTTTAAATTCCAGGAGTAGCATATACTGTTTTATAAGCTGTTGCATTGTTTTGGGAGGTTTTTTTTGGGGGTGGGGGAATGTGGGAATGGTGAAGATTAAAACAAGAGCTCTTTAAAAAAGAGGAGAGACAAAGACTGACCATGTGGGAAGTGAAACTAATGAGCAGTAACCTGCACAGCTGCCTGTATCTGTTGTTTTGAATCAAATATCTAAGAAAAATGAACAAATACAAAACATAGGTACTGGAGCAGTGTTTATAGAGCAGAAAGACTATTTTTTTTTGTGTCTGTAGATTGTCAAGGTGCAAAGAATACGTTTTTTAGTAAAGTGATGTGCTCTTCCTGTCAGGTGTGGGAGATTAGGGAGAGATTCCATTTTATTGATGATTATGTCTGCAGGAAATGTTTGTGAATCCTGGTGGATTGCATGGATTGGTTAAAAAGGACCTAAGAGGCAATCTTTCGGAGGGTGGCATGTATGGAATGAGTTGCCAGAGGAAATGGTGGTGGCTGATACAATTACAACATTTTAAAAGGCATCTGGATGGGGCATATAAAGAAGTATATGTTTAGTGGGATTTGAGCCAAATGCTGGCTATTGGGACTAGATTAATTTAGGATATCTGGTTGGCATGGTTAAGTTGGACCAAAGGGTCTGTTTCCATGCTGTACAACTTTATGACTCTACATTTATTTGAACAATAGAAATTTCAGTTAGAGGGAAAGAAAGTTAATATAAAAAAAATGCGAGCACGCTTTTGAAATGTCTTTCGCTGACAGGTCTCATGGTCTGTTACTGTCTTAGTTTTTGATAGCATAAAATGGCTTCCTCATTGAACAACAGTTTCCCTTATCCTAATTCCTGCTAATCCAAGATTGTTACTTCCTTCTTGATGTACAGAAAGATGTTTAACACTTCAATTTTGGTGTTTTCTTCTAAATACATTTCTAATTCAATTTGATGTTTTAGTAGCTGGATGTGACTTTATTGACAGCTATAAAAGCTGGTACATCATATCAGTGCTAATCTACAGTGGGTAGTGAGGTGGAAGTGCTGGTGTTAGTCTGGAGTGGACAAAGTCGGATGTTACACAACACCAGTATATAGCCCAACAGGTTTATTTGAAATCACAAGCTTATGGAGTGCTGTTTCTTCATCAGGTGCAGTCTGACTACACTGTGATCTCTGACTTTATCCACAGTGGGTACTAAGAGTGACTCGCTGGTTTTAAAATAAATGTCAAGTATATTTGCTCTTCCCAAGGATGTGTTACTAATCCAGTCCAAATTGTACTGGTGTTTTGCATTGTAACTAAAACATTATGAAATATGTACATTTGGAATATTACTGACTATATCATTTTTTCAGTACAACTTCAAAGTTCTTAACCAAGGAAATAACTTAATTTTGGCAGAAATCTATTGGTGCATCATCATGGCTGAAATGCGTATTCTGCACATTTTATATTTTTGCAGAAGATAAAAATCATTTAACCTGAAAATAGTATGTGATATGGCAAAGATTTATTCAATGAGTATTGGTCGCTGAAAGCACTTAGAAACTATAAGCTATTCAAATTTATTATCCAAGATATGGAGTACTCCTTATTGTTATAATTCTTTCCATCCCAACTCATTAATTTGAATCATTTGACAAGCCTTATTACCAGAAGAAATAAGTTCTTGATAATTTTCAGGGTAGTCGCTGGATGTCTTCTCTTAAGTGTTCTAATGAAGCTCCTCACCACAGTATTAACACTAAAAATTACCAAGCTGAAAAGATATGGTTGCAAATCAATTTTATTATTTCTCATAATGAGCTCCTAATTGACCTTGATTTTTGATATTGCTACAGCTATATATATCTTCTATGTTTTATGATAAAGACATATCTGAAGACATACATAGAATCTGCACGTAATTGGCTGCTTTTTTTTCTTCCTTCTATTATGGACATTTCATTTGGGGAAAGCTAATGAAAATAGTGCTAATTATGACCTTGAGAGCACATAATCTGAACCTTAGCCATCCAAGAAAGAGGATGAACGTATTTAGCAGAGAATCACAACTTCATTTCTGTCCCAGGTACAGGCATGGCCTGAGAAATTGTTGCTTTACTGTTTGATTTCTTTGAATGATGCCACTGTAGAGAAGTCAAATCCTGCAAGACAGTGAACAGTTTCCTTCATGTGCCAAAATTAAAACATGCTTCTGCCATTCGTGTACAGTTGCAAGGAGATTGGTTTGTCCCAGGAACAAGTGATAATTATGCCCTTGGTGCAAGATAGTTTTGAATGCCAAACTATGAATGGTTATTTTAATCAGTCTCTATAAATAACTTTGAGGACATGACATTTCCATTGTTGAATAAACATAACAGATTGGCAGATATTTGGCTATTTCACATTTGAAATGTTTTCAATTTGTTCTGAGTGAAGAACTTAAGTAATTGTTTCTTTTATAAATATAAACGCTTATCTGTCTTTTCCTTCCAATAAGATCTTTAAAAATGACCTTTCCCTTTCCCAGAAGATTGAGCCTTTTTAAAACCTTTCTAACAACGGTTCTCTTATTTGTTTGTTAACACTCTGAATAGGGCAATGAATAATGTTCAACTCTACACATGCATTTTAAATTTCAAAGCTGTACAATGTACAGATTGAAAGAATACTTTAATAAAACGTGGAGTACAGAAATTAGGAAAATTACTTATTGTGATTTATTGATTTAGTATTGTAAAGGAGGACCATCTGAGATGTTACATAGCAGATAAGGATCTGCAAATAAACACCCCAGAATCTTGATCTGTAGGTGTTATAAATTGACATCCCACATTCTGTCACCTCAGAACAATCCCAACCCGATATGAGATTGAGAAGCTGCATTGGCAACAGTGCTGCAAGGGCAGCTGAAAACCCTGCTGAGAATCTGAAATACAGCAAGAAAGCATTTTTGCAATAAATAGTTTCATTATCCTCATCTGGAAGGAAGAGGCCATGCCAGCAGATCTAGGAGATGCTGTAAACATGACTACCTTCAAGTAAGGAGATAAAACTAACTGTAGCTAACTTCAGAGGTGTCTCCCTGCTGTCCAGCATACGGAAGATATTGCAAGATTCTCTGCGATCACCACCTACTGACTCAAGTATCTGCTTTATGACTCCACACGAAGAGAGCAACAGCAATATGACACCCTTTCCAACTCACAAAGGCTTTTAACTTTGACAGTTAGGTGAGATTGTGAAGCTTCCTCCTCAAATTTGACTGTCTATAGAAATTCCTCATCACCCTCTACCTGCTACGTGATCACATGCAAGCTGTGATCCTCACTAACCACTTATCACAGACCCAGTACTTGTACAAAATGAAGCCAGACAGGATCGTGCCATTGTACTATTGCACTACTTACTGCAACACTTCACCTCAAACACATGGAGCTAACCAAACTACACATTGCCACCAATCCAGAATTGAGGCCACTCCAACCTAAACTTTTGAATTGCAGTTACACAGAATTGGAGGCTGAACTCCAATACATTATTGATGGCTCAAAGAGGTGAGCAGAAGAACAGGTCTTAGGCTAAAAATGCAGAAGAGAGCGGACCTCCATACTCCCCATTGCATAATGCTGTCCCTTGACTATCAATGTCCACAGTGAGTCATTGAACAACTTGGATCAATTCTCATACCTTTTTGAAGACTGTTCAGTGAGGGCTGTATTGACGATTCAAGTCAACATCACTTCAGATGGAGGAACACAGCTTTTGGCACATGCAAAATGAAGGTGAATTTGGTGAAGTCCTCAAACCTTGCAAAAACAAACTCCGTGGTCCCCATGCCTGCAGTGCTACTAGCCCTTTTGTACACGTCAGGAAGATAGATAATGTACAACAGACAAATCCTGATGAAATATCACCAGTAATGTAATTGCAAAATCCTGCAATTCCAATGCCATGAAAGAAATCCCACCGTCCTCCCTCATAAGATCATTAGATATAGGAGCAGAAATTAGTCCATTCAGCCCATTGAATCTGCTCTCAATCATGGCGGATAAGTTTCTCAACCCCATTCGCCCACTTTCTCCCCATAACACTTGATCCCCTTGATACACAAGAACCTATCTATCTCAGTTTTAAATATACTTCATGACTTGGCCTCCACTGCCTTCTGTAGCAATGAATTTCATAGATTCACCACTCTGGCTGAAGTTTTTCCATATCTCCATTCTAAAAGTTTTCCCCTTTACTCTAAGGCTGTGCCCTCAGGTCTCAGTCTCTCCTACCAATGGAAACATCTTCCTAATATCCACCCTGTCCAAGCCATCCAGTATTCTGTAAGTTTCAATTAGATTCCCACTCATTCCTCTAACATCCATTTGGATGTCGACCCAGAGTCCTCAAACGTTCCTCATACATTAAGCTTTTCGGTCCTGGGACCATTCTTGTGAATTTCCTCTGAGTACGCTCCAAGGCCAGTACATTCTTCCTAGATATGGTGTCCAAAACTGCACACGATACTTCAAATGTGGTCTGACCAGAGCTTTACAGCCTCAGGTACATCCCTGCTTTTATATTCAAGTTCTCTCAAAATAAATGTTGTCACTGCATTTGCCCTTCCTCGCTACTGATTCAACCTACAAGTTTACTTTGATAGCATCCAGGACTAGAATTCCCAAGTCTCTTTGCACTTCAGACTTTGGAATTTTTTCCCCATTTAGAAAACAGTCCATGCCTCTATTAGTCCTAACAAAGTACATGTTTTCCCACATTGTACTCCATCTGCCACTTCTTTGCCCACTCTCCTAACCAGTCCAAATCCTTCTGCATTCTCTATCTCCTCAATGCTGCCTGTCCCTCGACCTATCTTTGTATCATCTGCAAACTTAAGCCAGAATACCCTCAGTTCCTTCATCTAGATCATTGACGTGAAAAGTTGTGGTCCCAACACTGAGCTTATGGAACACCACTTTCACCAGCTGCCACCCTGGGAAGGACCCTTTTATTCCCATTCTCTGCTATCTGCCAGACAACTAAGCTTCTATCCATGCGAGCACATTGCCTCTGACCCCAGAGACCCTTATTTTACTCCATAGCCTCCTGTGTGATACTTTGTCAAAGGCCTTCTTGAAGTTCAGGTGAATAATATCTATTGGCTCTTCATCTAATCTGCTTATTATCTCCTCAAAGAATTTGAGCAGATTTGTCAGGCATGACCTCCCCTTGATGAAACAAAGCTGGCTTTGCTCTATGTTACCATATACTCCCAAGTATTCAGAAATCTCATCCTTCACAATAGATTCCAGGATCTTAGTCATGACCAAGGTGAGGCTAATGAGTCTGTAATTTTGTCTTTTGTCATACTCCCTTTTGAAAGAAGTATAATGTCAGGAATGTTTCCAGTCCTGAGACCTTTCTTTATTCAGGCGATTTTTCTGAAAAATCACCACTAACATCACTATCTCTTCAGGTATCTACTTTAGACCTCTGAGGTGTACTTCATCTGGTCCAGGTTATTTGTCCACCTTCAGGCCATTCAGTATTTCTAGCACCTTCTCCTTGGTGATGGCCATCATACTTGGCTCTCAAACATCACTCTGAATTTTGCAATATTACTTTTGTTGTCCACCATGAAGACTGACACAAAGTAATTATTTAGTCATAGAGTCATAGAGATGTACAGCATGGAAACAGACCCTTCAATCCAACCTGTCCATGCCGACCAGATATCCCAACCCAATCTAGTCCCGCCTGCCAGCACCCAGCCCATATCCCTCCAAACCCTTCCAATTCATATACCCATCCAAATGCCTCTTAAATGTTGCAATTGTACCAGCCTCCACCACTTCCTCTGGCAGCTCATTCCATACATGTACAACTCTCTGCGTGAAAAGTTGCCCCTTGGGTCTCTTTTATATCTTTCCCCTCTCACCCAAAACCTATGCCCTCTAGTTCTGGACTCCCCAACCCCAGGGAAAAGACTTTGTCTATTTACCCTATCCATGCCCCTCATAATTTTGTCTTTTCTGAACCCTTTCAAGTTTCTCAACATCTTTCCAATAGGAAGGAGACCAGAATTGCATGCAATATTCCAACAGTGGCCTAACCAATGTCCTGTACAGCCGCAACATGACCTCCCAACTCCTGTACTCCATTCTCTGACCAATAAAGGAAAGCATACCAAACACCTATCTACCTGTGACTAGACTTTCAAGGTACTATGAACATGCACTCCAAGGTCTCTTTGTTCAGCAACACTCCCAAGGACCTTACCATTAAGTGTATAAGTCCTGATAAGATTTGCTTTCCCAAAACGCAGCACCTCGCATTTATCTGAATTAAACTCCATCTGCCACTTTTCAGCCCATTGGCTCATCTGGTCAAGATCCTGTTGTAATCTGAGGTAACCCTCTTCACTGTCCACTACACCTCCAATTTTGGTGTCATCTGCAAACTTACTAACTGTACCTCTTATGCTCGCATCCAAATCATTTA
>NC_057715.1:60327188-60391499 GCF_004010195.1 Chiloscyllium plagiosum | reverse complement strand
AGAACTTCAACTTTTAGATCTGGTCTATCTTTTTCCAACACTATTTTAAATCTAATAGAAATATGGTTGCTGGCCCCAAAGTGCTCCCCCACTGACACCTCAGTCACCTGCCCTGCCTTATTTCCCAAGAGTAGGTAAGGTTTGCACCTTCTCTTGTAGGTACATCCACATACTGAATCAGAAAATTGTCTTCTACGCACTTAAGAAATTCCTCTCCATATAAATCTTTAACACTATGGCACTCCCAGTCGATGTTTGGAAAGTTAAAATCCCCTACCATAACTACCCTATTATTCTTACAGATAGCCTGAGATCTCCTTACAAGTTTGTTTCTCAATTTCCTTTTGACTATTAGGGGATCTATAATACAATCCCAATAGGGTGATCATCCCTTTCTTATTTCTCAGTTCCACCCAAATAACTTCCCTGGATGTATTTCCAGGAGTATCCTCCCTCAGCACAGCTGTAATGCTATCCCTTATCAAAAATGCCACTCCCCCTCCTCTCTTGCCTCCCTTCCTATCCTTCCTGTAGCATTTGTATCCTTCCTCAGCCACTTCCTTGCTCCCCACTGCTATCTCTCCAGTGTCATTTTCCAGTGGCCCAATGTCCACTTCTGCCTCTCTTTTTACTGTTTATATATCAAGGAAACTCTTAGTCTTCTTTTATACTGCTGGCCAGCTTACCCTCATTTAATCGCCCTCTTTATTTCTTTATTGCACTCGGTTTGGTTTTTAAAGATTCCCAATCCTCTGGTTTCCCATTGCATTTCGCCGCACTGCATGCTTTCTCTTTTTTACTTTTATGCTATCCCTGACTGGTCCAGTCAGCCATGTTTGCCACATCCTCCCTGTACCATGCTTCCCTTTCCTCAGAATGAATCTCTGCTGTGTCTCCTGAATTACTCTCAGAAACCCCTGCCATGGCTGTTCCACTGTCCTTCCTGCTTGGCCCCTCTCCCAGTCAATTCTACAATTCCAGGATTTAGATGTTTCAAAAGGAATAGAGGGTGAGGTAAGAGGTGGAGGAATGGCATTGCTAATCAGGGATAGTATCACTGCTGCAGAAAGGGAGGCCATGAGGAAGGTTTTGTCCAGAATCAGTATGGGTGGAATTCAGAAACAGGAAAAGAGTAGTCACTTTATTGGAAGCTTTCTACACCCCCCCCCCCCCCACCCCCACCCCCACGCCTCCCATGGTAGCACAGTGGTTAGCAATGCTGCTTCACAGCACCAGAGACCCGGGTTCAATTCCCACCTCAGGCAACTCTCTGTGTGGAGTTTGCACATTCTCCCTGTGTCTGCATGGGTTTCCTCCGGGTGCTCCGGTTTCCTCCCACAATCCAAAAATGTGCAGGTTAGGTGAATTGGCCATGCTAAATTGCCCGTAGTGTTAGGTGAAGGACTAAATGTAGGAGAATGGGTCTGGGTGGGTTACACTTCGGCGGGTCGGTGTGGACTTGTTGGGCCGAAGGGCCTGTTTCCACACTGTAAGTATCTAATCTAATCTAAAACCCCAAATAGCAACAGAGACAAAGAGGCACAGATTGGGAGGCAGATTTTATGAAGGTGCAGAAGTAACTGGGTTGTTGTCATGGGTGACTTTAACTTTCCTAATATTGACTGGAACCTCTCTAGTTCAAATAGTTTGGATGGAGCAGTTTTTCAGGTGTCCAGGAAGGGTTCCTGACTCAATATGTAGATAGGCTGACTAGAGGGGAGGCCACATTGGATTTGCTACTTAGCAACAAACCATACCAGGTGTCCGATCTCTTGGTGGGAGAGCATTATGGTGATAGTGATCACAACTCCCTATCCTTTATTATACTCATGGAGAGGAATAGGAGGAGATGGTATGGGAAAGCATTTGACGGGGGGAGGGGAATTATAAGCTATTAAGCAGGAACTGGGACATCTAAATTGGGCAGATGTTCTCAGGGAAATGAATGACAGAAATGTGGAGGATGTTTAGGGAGCCCTTGCTGATTGTGCTGGACAGGGATGTCCAACTGAGGCAAGGAGGGGATGGTAGATTGAAAGAACCTTGGGTGACCAGGGATGTGGAACTTCTAGTCAAGAAGAAGGAAGCTTACTTAAGGTTAAGGAGACAGGAATTGGCAAGACTCTAAAGGGTTACAAGAATGGACTTAGGAGAGCTAGAAGTGGGCATGAAAAAGCTTTAGCACGTAGGATTAAGGAAATCCCTAAGGCTTTGTACTATTGTGAAGAAAAAGAGGATGGCCAGAGTGAGGGTGGGACTGAACTGTGAAAGTGGAGGGAACTTGTGTCTCAAGATGGAGGAGGTAGTAGAGGTCTTTAATGAATACTTTGATTCAGTATTCACTATTGAGAGGGACATTGGCATTTCTGGGGACAGAGTGAAACAGACTGATATGCTTGAACGGTTGATGTTAAGAAGGAGGATGTGCTGAAAATTTTGAAAATCATTAGGATAGTAAATCCCCTGGGTCGGGATATACTCAAGGTTACTACAGGAAGTAAGGGAAGAGATTGCTGCACCTTTGGTGATAATCTTAGTGTCCTCACTATCCATTGGAGTAGGGCCATTGGAGAGGATGTAACTCTGAAGACGGACGAGGGAGATCCAGTAGATGTAGTGTACCTGGACTTTCAGAAAGCTTTTGATAAAGTCCCACATAGGAGGTTAGTGAGAAAAATTATGGCACATGGTATTGGGGGCAAAGTACTAACTTGGATTGAAAGTTGGTTGGCTGACAGGAAACAAAGAGTAATGATAAACAGCTCCATTTCGGAATGGCAGGCAGTGACCAGTGGGGTACCGCAGGGATCAGTGCTGGGACCGCAGCTTTTTACAATATATGTTAATGATATAGAAGATGGTATCAGCAATAACATTAGCAAATTTGCTGATGATACAAAGCTGGGTGGCAGGGTGTAAAGTGATGAGGATGTTAGGAGATTACGGGGTGACCTGGACATGTTAGGTGAGTGGTCAGATGCATGGCAGATGCAGTTTAATGTGGATAAATGTATGGTTATCCACTTTGGTGGCAAGAACAGGAAGGCAGATTACCACCTAAGTGGAATCAATTTAGGTAAAGGGGCAGTACAGAGGGATCTGGGTGTTCTTGTACACCAGTCAATGAAGGCCAGCATGCAGGTACAGCAGGTAGTGAAGAAGGCTAATAGCATGCTGGCCTTCATAACAAGAGGAATTGAGTATAGAAGCAAAGAGGTGCTTCTGCAGCTGTACAGGGCCTTGGTGCGACCACACCTGGAGTACTGTGTGCAGTTCTGGTCTCCAAATTTGAGGAGAGACATTCTGGCTATTGAGGGAATGCAGCGTAGGTTCACGAGGTCAATTCCTGGGATGGCGGGATTACCTTACGCTGAAAGACTGGAGCGACTGGGCTTGTATACCCTTGAGTTTAGAAGACTGAGAGAGGATCTGATTGAGACATATAAGATTATTAAAGGATTGGACACTCTGGAGGTAGGAAACATGTTTCTGCTGATGGGTGAGTGCCGAATCAGAGAGTCACAGCTTAAAAATACAGGGTAGACTATTTAGGACAGGGATGAGGAGAAACCTCTCACTCAGAGAGTGGTGGCTGTGTGGAATGCTCTGCCCCAGAGGGCAGTGGAGACCCAGTCTCTGGATTCATTTAAGAAAGAGTTGGATAGAGCTCTCAAGGATAGTGGAATCAAGGGTTATGGAGATAAGGCAGGAACAGGATGCTGATTAAGGATGATCAGCCATGATCATATTGAATGGTGGTGCAGGCACGAAGGACAGAATGGCCTACTCCTGCACCTGTTGTCTATTGTCTATTGGCCAGATGATTGGAGGGTGGCAAATGTAATTTCCTTGTTCAAGAAAGGGAATAAGAATAATGCTGGGAATTACAGACCAGTCAGTCTTAAGGCTATGGTGGGCAAAGTATTGGAGAGGATTCTGAGATACAGGATTTATGATTATTTGAAAACCATAGTTTGATTAGAGATAGTCAACATGGCTTTGAGGGGCAGGTCATGTCTTTCAAACCTTATTGAATGTTTTGACTATGTAACAAAATGCATTGAAGGTAAAGCAGTGGATGTGGTGCACATGGATTTTAACAAGGCTTTTGATAAGGTTTCCAAAAGTGGGCTCATTCAGAAAGTAAGGAGGCATGGGATACTGGGTAATCTGGCTGTCTGCATACAGAGTAGTCTGGCCTATTGAAGACAGGGTGGTGGTAGATGGAAAGTATTCAGCCTGGAGCTTGGATAACCAGTGGTGTTGCGCAGAGATTGTTTCTGGGATCTTTGTGATTTTTATAAATAATTTGGATGAGGAAGTGGGAGAGTGGGTTAGCAAGTTTGCTGATGACACAAAGGTTGATGGAGTTGTGGATAGTGTGGAGGCTATTGTTGGTTGCAATTGGCAGAGCTGGGCTGAGAAGTAGCAGATGGAATTCAACCTGGAAAAGTGTGAAGTCATTCACTTTGAAAGACATGATTCTTGGCAGTATGGAGGAAAAGCAGGATCTTGGGGTCCATGTCCATAGATCCCTCAAAGTTGCCACCAAGTTGATAGGTTTGTCAACAAGGCATATAATCTGTTGGCTTTCATTAACAGGGGCATTGAGTTTAAGAGCCACGAGGTTATGCTGCAGCTCCATAGAATCCTGATTAGACCACACTTAGAATATTGTGTTCAGTTCTGGTCGCCTCATTATAGGAAGGATGAGGAAGCTTTAGAGAGTGCACAGGAGATTTACCAGGTTGCTGTCTGGACTGGAGGGCATGTCTATGAAAGGTTGAGGGAGCTAGGGCTTTTCTCATTTGGAATGAAGAATGATGAGAGGTACTTATTAGAGGTTTACAAGATGATGAGAGGCATAGAGTGGATGGCCAGGGTGGAAATAGCTATCATGAGCAGGCATAATTTTAATATGATTGGAGGAAGATTTAGGGGAGATGTCAGAGGTAGATTATTTACAGAGTGGTGGGTGCATGGAATGCACTGCCAGAAGTGGTGGTAGAGTCAGATACATTAGGGACATTTAAGCAAATCTTGGATTGGCGCATAGTACAACAATGGGTATGTACATTAGTCTAGCTTAGTAGGATAGAAGGTCAGCACAACATCAAGGGCTGAAGGGCTGTGCTATATTGTTCTGTTTTATGTTTCTCCCTCATACATCTGTAGTTGCCTTTATTCAGCTGTAATACTGTTACCTCTGATTCTATCTTCTCCTCAAATTGCAGAGTAAATTCAATCGTATTCTGAACACTGTCTCCTAAGGGTTTCTTCATCTTAAGCTGCCTTGTCAAGTCTGCCTCATTATACAACACTAAATCCAGCATTGCCTGTTCCCCAGTGGGCTCCATAACAAGCTGCTCCAAAAAGCCATCTCGTAGACATTCCACATTATTTTTCTTGCAATCCACTACCAACCTGATTTTCCCAGTCCACCTGCATATTGCAATCCCCCATCATCACTGTAATTTTGCTTTGCCTTGCCAACACATTTTTTTTTTCTGTCTCCATGTGTATCTTGCACCCCAGCTTCTGACAACTGTTTGGAGGCCTGTATATAATGCCAACTTTTTTTAACCTTTGCAGTTCCTCAATTCTACCGATACAGATTCTACACCATCTGACCCTAGTTCATTTCTTACTAATAAGGCAACTGCACCCCTCCACCCACCTGCCTATCTTTTTAGAACAATACAGCACAGAACAGGCCCTTCGGCCCTCAATGTTGCGCCGACCTGTGAACTATTCTCAGCTCGTCACCCTACACTATCCCAAAATCATCCATGTGTTTATCTAAGGATTGTTTAAATCTCCCTAATGTGGCTGAGTTGACTACATTAGCAGGTAGGGCATTCCACGCCCTTACCACTCTCGTGTAAAGAACTTTCCTCTGGCATCTGTCTTAAATCTATCACCCCTCAATTTGTAGCTATGCCCTCTCGTACAAGGTGACATCATCATCCTAGGATAAAATATTTCACTGTCTACCCTATCTAATCCTCTGATCATCTTGTATGTCTCTACCAAATCCCCCCTTAGCCTTTTTCTTTCCAAAGAGAACAGACCCAAGTCTCTCAGCCTTTCCTCATAAGATCTTCCCTCCAGACCAGGCAACATCCTGGTAAATCTCCTCTGCACCTTTTCCAATGCTTCCACATCCTTTCTGTAATGGGGCAACCAGAACTGTATACAATATTCCAAGTGTGGCCACACCAGCGTTTTGTATAGTTGCAGCATGATATTGTGGTTTCAGAACTCAATCCCTCTACCAATGAAACCTAACATACCTTATGCCTTCTTCACAGCACTATCCACCTGTGTGGCAACATTCAGGGATCTATGCACATGGATTCCAAGATCTCTCTGCACATACACACTACGAAGAATCTTTCCATTGACCCAGTACTCTGCCTTCCTGTTATTCTTCCCAAAGTGTATTGCCTCACATTTAGCTGCATTGAACTCCATTTGCCACCTCTCAGCCCAATTCTGCAGTTTATACAAGTTCCCCTGCAACCTGTAACATTCTTCCAAACTGTACACTATTCCACCAACTTTAGTGTCGTCTGCAAATTTACTAATCCATCCACCTATGCCTGCATCTCAGTCATTTATAAAAATGACAAGCAGCAGTGGTCCCAAAACAGATCTTGTGGCACACCACTAGTAACCGGACTCCAGACTGAATATCTTCCATCAACCACCACCCGCTGCCTTCTTCCAGAAAGCCAGTTTCTAATCCAAACTGCTAAATCACCTTCAATTCCATGCCCCTACATTTTCTCCAACAACCTACAATGTGAAACCTTATCAAAGGCTTTACTGAAGTGCATGTATAACACGTCAACTGCCCCACCCTCATCTACATGCTTGGTCATCTTCTCAAAAAACTCAATGAGGTTTGTGAGACACGACCTGCCCTTGACGAAACCATGTTGACTATCTGAAATCAAATTGTTGCTAGCTAGATGATTATAAATCTTATTTCTTACAATCTTTTCCAAAACCTTTCCTGCAACAGAAGTAAGGCTCACTGGTCTATAATTACCTGGGTCATCTCTGCTGCCCTTCTTGAACAATAGCACATTTGCAATCCTCCAGTCCTCAGGTACTAAATCTGTAGAAAATGATGACTCAAATATCAAAGTCAAAGGCTCTGCTATCTCCTCCCTAGCTTCCCAGAGAATCCTCCGATAAATCCCATCCGGCCCAGGGGACTTGTCTACTTTCACTCCTTCTAGAATTGATTACACCTGTGCGTAACTAACCTCAATCCTTTCTAGTCTATTGTCTCGTACCTAATTCTTCTCCTCTACAATATTCTCCTTTTCCTGAATGAACACCGATGAGAAATATTCATTTAGCACCTCTCCGATCTCTATAGGGTCCACACTCAACTTCCCACTTCTATCTTTGACTGGCCCTATTCCTATCCTAATCATCCTTTTATTCCTCACATACCTATAGAAAGCTTTAGGGTTCTCCTTTATTCTATTTGCTAAAGACTGTTCGTGTCCTCTCTTTGCTCGTCTTAACTCTCTCTTTAAATCCTTCCTAGCTGATCTGTAACTCTCCATCGCCTCATCTGAACCATCTTGCCTCATCAACGCATAAGCCTTCTTCTTCTTCTTAACACGAGATGCAATCTCTATAGTAAACCATGGTTCCCTTACCTTATCACTTCCTCCCTGTCTGATAGGGACATACCTATCAAGGACACACAATATCTGTTCCATAAACCAGCTCCACATTTCGATTGTCTGCATCCCCTGTATTTTGCTACCTCATTCAATGCATCCTAATTCTTGCCTAATCGCATTATAATTTCCCTTGCCCCATCAATAACTCTTGACCTGTGGCATGTACCTATCCCTTTCCATCGCTAAACTAAACGTAACTGAATTATGGTCACTCTCTCCAAAGTGCTCACCTACAACTAAATCAAACACCTGGCCTGATTCATTACCAAGCACCAGATCCAGTGTGGCCTCCCATCTTGTTGGCCCTTTGACAAACTGTGTCAGGAAGCCCTCCTGTACACATTAGACAAAAACTGATCCATCTGACGTACTAGAACTATAACATTTCCAGTCAATGTTAGGGAAGTTAAAGTCCCCTATAATGACCACCCTGTTCCTTTCACTCCTACTCAGAATAGTTTTGCATATCCTCTCTTCCACCTCCCTGGAACTCTGCGGAGGCCTATAAAAAACTGCAAGCAGTGTGAACGCTCCTCTCCTGTTTCTAACATCAGCCCACACTACCTCAGTAGACGAATCCTCATCAAAAATTCTCTCAGCCATCGTTATACTATCCTTGACTAACAAGGCCACGCCGCCACCTCTTTTACCACCTTGCCTGTTTTTTATGAAAGATCTAAACCCTGGAACCTGCAACATCCATGTTGCACAGAAGGGAAGGAGGGAAAGGAGGAGAGTGTTAGTCATCGGGGACTCAATCGTTGGAGGCTCTGATAGAAGGTTTGTTGGGAACGAACAAGACTAGCGGTTGGTGTGATGCCTCCCAGATGCCAGGGTCCGTGATGTCTCGGATCGTATCTTTGGGGTCCTGAAGGGAGAGGGTGAGCAGCCTCAAGTCGTGGTCCATGTTGGTACCAACAACATAGGTAGAAAGAGGGATAGGGATGTAAGACAGGATTTCAGGGAGCTTGGGCTTTTCCTGAAAAAGGGCTTATGCCCGAAACATCAATTCTCCTGCTCCTTGGATGCTGCCTGACCTGCTGCGCTTTTCCAGCAACACATTTTTCAGTTTTCCATAGTAATAAACATTTAAAATTATCTGAACTGCAGGCTGCCCTAAGTAGTTTAATCTGCAGTTTATTGATACAAAAGCTTTTAAAAATAAACTCTGCATTTAGATAAGTTTTGGAATCGAGCTGTTTTCCAGAGTCACTCTATGCCTTTTACTTAACAAAAGGAGTGGGCTTGAATTTCTGATATGGGATTATAATCAGGACATACTCATGTGGGTCGTACTTCCATTGTGACAGTTCTTTCAAGCTGTCTGAAGATGAATTCTTTCACAGCAGAGAGCTGCTGTATTCTGGAATTTAAAGGCTTAAACACCATGTGGGAAGATAGGCTGCTAAATGTAAGTGAGGTAGGGTGCCATGAGGTAGATGATGCCAGATATGTAGGGTGCCAGCTGGGTGGGAGTAGAGTGCCAAGTGAGAAGACATTAGGATGCTAAATGTGTTGGGTGATAGGGTGCCAGGAAGAAAGGAGGTCAGGAAATGATCCAGGATTTGGGGTGGACTGGGTGACTAGTAGAAACTGATTCTATGGCAGGGGAAAGAGGATGGGAAAGTAGGTTTGGCAGTGAAGGGAGGGGCTGAAGTTGTCCAATAGTGGAGTAAGAGGGGGTGTGTGGGGGTATTGTGTGTAAGATTAAGCAGCAGCCTCTTGTGGCAGTGGAGGGAAGGCAGATATGGAATGGAGAATGGGAAGAGCACATCTGGTGCCAAAAACTGTTTGAATGCAGAGCAGGAGAATGGACTGAGGTTCAGATCCAACACCGGAAGAGTGCTTTGGTGCTTGGATTCTCATGTGAAGCTTCTACAATCATAATTTCACTCTAGGAAGAAAATACATAGGATGGAGAAACTTCCAATTGACACCTATAAATTCTGAATTCTTCACATAGCGCTATGCATTAAACCTCTCTAACTGAGTGTAGTCGTTGCTCGGTAAGTCTGATGTTTACTACAGAAGAAACTCTCATGTTCATTATTCTACTCATGCCTTCTGTTTCTGTGCAGCACACTGCCATTACAAAACTTGTAAAGTGGCGAGACCTTTCCCAGGGTGCAGTGAAATTTATAATCCTTGATTTGTTTTCTAAGGGGAAAAACGTCTAAATTGCAGATGGATACATAAGATAAACAATGAAATAAAGGCGCTTTCTCATATTCCATACTTTCAAATTTGCTCAAAGTACTTAATGTAAAGCTGACTCAAGTTACAGCTGGGAAAGTGACTTTTCTTATGACAAAACAGACATCATTTTCTCCTGCTTTGAGAAAACTTAGATGCTCTGAATCACTGGGACAACAGCTCACCACACCTCTTGCCAGCAGAATATCCATTTCAAATTTCTAGTTTCATAAACCAATTTTTAATTAAATTGTTAATTATACTACCATGAACTGGTATCTCATTTGGCGAATATAACAGCAGTAAGTGATAAATTCCATGCAATAGCTTTGCTCAACAGGAGTACTGTCACATTTGAGTCAAACGCATGGATTCTAATCTTACTTGAAGACGATAATCCAGGCTGACACTTTAGAGCTCCAGTAGTGGAACATGTAGTTAGATGTGTCATCTTTAGGTTAAGTCATTCTACAAAAGGCTGTCTCAGATATACAATTTAATGTGTTGAAAGTTGCACTATGCATTTCACCCACTTAATACTCAGACATTCATTATTTGAGTGAATCTAGAAAGAAAAAGAGCAATCAATGTTTTAACAGCACGTGCAGTTCAGATTCTAGATCCTTAATGAATTCCTCATGTGTAATTCATGTGAAGAAACCAACGAGCAGAGAAAAATCAAACACTGCTTTGAGGTATGAAAATCTTTTTAAAAGTGCTCGACTATTTGGAGAGCACCATACTTTAATTGGAGTGAAACTGTATGAGATTCTCACAGGAGGCTACTCATCAATATGGTACCACTTATGCCTAATCTCAGTTTTTGAAATGCATTGAGAGCCACCATCCATATTCCCACTCACTGATGTTTCAAAAGCATGATGGCAGGTTTTGCAAGCAGATGTAAAAAGCAGGTAAATACAATGACTGCAGATGTTGGAAACCAGATTCTGGATTAGTGGTGCTGGAAGAGCACAGCAGTTCAGGCAGCATCCAAGGAGCAGCGAAATCGACGTTTCGGGCAAAAGCCCTTCATCAGGAATCCTCACTTCTCAATTATAGAGGTGAAGAATTGGTAACTATAATTGAAACAGTTAATCTTAAACAAAATTACCATGACTCATCAAAAAAAATGCACAACAAATTATTACATGCCCAAGAAAAACATATTGTACAAATAAATTGTCTTCTAACATAATTAGCAAGTAGTAAAATAGACAATTGACCAAAATGGCACATGATTGTAAGCAACTAGAAACGAAATGTGATCTCCATTATATTGAACATGATGAACAAGAAATTAAAGAACAAGTAAGTGTGTCTCCATAGTGAACTATACCAAAGAGCACTGGATAAAGACAGAACTTCTCAAAGCTGTTTAATAGGGCCGAAGGGCCTGTTTCCACACTGTAAGTAATCTAATCTAATGTAAGATTTTAAGCAACTAGAAACGAAATGTGATCTCCATTATATTGAACATGATGAACAAGAAATCAAAGAACAAGTAAGTGTGTCTCCATAGTGAACTATACCAAAGAGCACTGGATAAAGACAGAACTTCTCAAAGCTGTTTAATATAGTGTTTGTTGCTTGTCCAGGAAATCAACTATTAAGGCCAATACTACCAGACAAGTGCCACTTCTACATACTGCAGTGAGAGGTTGAAAGAATGCAGGCAATGTAAAGAGCAGAAAACACTGAATATATTTTTGAGCTCTCTTTCTGATGCCAGCAACCAACTATGAGTGACCATTGATTGCATGAAAGTAAGTGCTTTCATTGAAACATGCTTTGATAAAAGGTGTAAAATGTGTTAGGATTTCTATTTTAAAATAGAGGTTAATGGATGTGAGTCAATTCAGTGAAGGACTTTAAAAAGAAATGTCGAAATGGCAAATAAAATGGTGATCTATCAATTCCAAGTAAGGATATGACTTTTGGCAGTACTCCTGTTGCGTGAAGGGATGGAACTTTTTATACAGCTGAGTTTTACAACAAATTAGAAAGTCATTAGGTTCAGCTTTCAAGTTGAGTTCAGAAGGAAGAATCAGGCTTTTAATTCAGGCAAACAAAGTTTTAGTTGGTGGAGGTTTCAAGTCAGGAAAGCTTTGATAAAAAGCTTCAAGTTATCAGAACTGAAAACATTTCTATCATCAGAATTGTGTTAGGTTTATGCTAGAACTCAAATAATTGTAAAATTGTCTCCAGCATTCAAGGGAAATAGACTTGGAGAAGTTAGTTCCTAACTCTAAATTTAACTTACTTTCTTTGAAACTGACATCAGTAAAAGGATAATGTTGGAAAACAGTTTGCAAATCTTTTCCTGTATGAATGTACTTAAGTGACATGTATATTTTTGATATTTCCTTCTTTTATGTAACATTCTTGTGTTCTGGCAAGAAAGAACATTAGCAGCTTCACATGATTATGTTTCAGTGACTACTTATCATGGTAATCTAATGCAAACATTTAATATATAATGTATCAATGCGGATTTTATTCTGGGATCTGACTTATCCAGTGTCACCATCAGCTGGGATTGTGACATGATAGAGCAAATATTGATAAAGCTCCAGACCTGACCCAATCTCTGCAAGCCAGGGAATAGGAAACCTTTTCTTCCTCATAGTGAAAAGCTATTGGAAGTGTATAGCATCCACAAGAGACTTTGCAGTGTACAATCAATGCTCCTCCAACAGCACCTTCCAAGCTCTCAACCTTTTATCATCTGGAATGAAAGGTGCAGCAGATATATGGCAACACCATCATCATCTGCTAGCTGCACAATAAAGCCACTTACCAATCTGACTTGGAATTATATCACCATTTCTTTACTGTCACTGGATCGAAGCTCTAGAACACCCTTCATAATCAACTGTGGGTTGTTCATCAACAGCAAAAAATAACAACATTTCATGTCAGAAAACGTAGAGAAGGATCTTCAGCACTTATTTGACTTTGAAATTATTGGGAAAGTTGGAAAAGAGCATACACCTTGGATCTCATCCATTCAAATCATCAAGAAATGCAAGAACAAAAATCAGACAGGAATCTGCAATGATATGTAGACAGAAAAACAAGCTGGCAAATGAGAAAGATGCTTGGCACTGACAAGCAATCTCATCTAGTGAGTGATGCTAAGTGTTTTGCTAATCTTGACCTCAATACAAGCTGCCATCAAACTGAGCTTGCAGATGAATCAAAGTATTTTATGGTATTGTCCACTCTCATTGGCCTTCAAGGTATAAGAAGCTCAATTCTGATGTCAATTCTGTAGCTGAGATATTTCAGCACATGATTCAGTATTCCCTGCAAGAAACTCAATGTCTCCACTGGATCAGTTGAGCTCCAGGGAAAATATTGAATGGGTTTCAGCTCTTTGCTTTTATGTTAAATGCATGATGTTTATATTTTCTAATCAACCTGTTCACCAATGGTCTTACACACTTCTGGAGCAGGTAGAACTTAAACCTGGAACTCTTGGCTCAGTTAGGGGCCTCACCACTGTATTACAAGAGGTTCTCAGGGTGTTTACTGTTTTAAGAGACCAGGATAAGGACCTATCTTCCCAAGTGGAAACCATTTTATTTAAAACAAGCTTTTGGTGGAGTTGTTACACAAGGGTTACTTTGGCCCAGATGGGAATTGACCCCTCGTTTTCTGGCTCAGAGGTATGGACACTATCATTGTGCCACAAGAGCCCCTCCTTTTTGTGCCCAGCTTGCTCAGTTGATAGAGCATGAGACCCTTCTCAGGATTGTGGGTTCAAGCCCACAATTGGGCATCTCTATTTGCTATATGGAGTTAGACTATGGATCAACTATTGAATAGAGGAACAAGCTGAAGGGGCTGAATGGCATCACACAACCTCACAGCTTCTTTTTAACTCAAGACTACACCACCTGTGGTACTTGTCGACCACCAATAAATCACCCAGGTTTCCAATTAAATTATGTGCTGTGCCAGGCAAGGGCAATGCAGACTCCCATGATGTTCATGGTTTAATTACCACATGATCTCAATCCTTGCAACTCAACAATGAAATATGCCAACCAACCAGACAACAAAAACTGAACCCCATGATGTTCACATATTTCATTTAACATATTTTTCCTAATCAACATGGTCAGGAATGTTATAACACACCATTTGAGCAGATGGGACTTGAACTTGGGCCTCCTACCCCAGGGGTAGGGATTCCACCACTGCACCACAAGAGAGCCTTCCAGTTGTGATGATCACTTACATAAGACAGAGGTTTCAAAGTGGTTGTGGTTTCTGCTATCTGCATGGAGGTGCCACAGATTTACATTGGAGGCAAGAAAGGTCCTTGGAGCTCATGGAGGGCATTGTTAGGCATGGCATGCAAGAGGGGCTTTAGATGGTAGATGGAGCATAAAACTTTGCATATGGAACATGAGTGTCTTTTTAGATTCCCTCATGCAGACTATGTAACTCATTCCACATCTGAGGTGCAGTGAACCACAAAAATTCATAATTGCAGAAGTATGGCAGAGGTAACACCCACCATACCACACCCAACCTTCAACCATCACATGCCATCACCCTTCCACCCCACCCACCCTGCCATTCAGGACATCCCTAAAGCCCACCCCTGAGCCTTACTACATATTCACTATCTCCCTGACCTCTAACTCTGAGGCCAAGCGGCCCATCTTCAGGAAAAGGCTCCTGCTCATGCCCTTCTGCCCGCACAGCAATGAATTCTGCTCCTGCCGTGACATGGAGCACTTCTTCCTCCACCTCCATGCCTCCTTTGACAAAAACTTACAACTTCCCTCTGAGGATCCCTTCTCCTACCTCCAACCTTCCTCATCCACTTGGTTACCACCTCCTCCCCTGTCCCCTCCCAACTAGCCTTGCATCTGCTCTGGAAGTCTTCATTGCTGACTGCTGACATGACATCAGTTGCCTCAATTTCCCCACCCCACCTCCCTCACCGACTCCAACCTCACCACCTCTGAATGTGTAATGCTCCACTCTGTCCGCACCAACCCCCCGTTCACCATCAAATCTGCTGACAAAGGTGGGGTGGTGGTAGTCTGTCGCAGAGGCAGAGTGCCAGCTCTCCGACACCAAGCCCTACCTCCCTCTTGCCCACGACCCCACTGGGACCCATCCGGCCAAAGTCACTCGCACAATCAATGGCCTCATTTGCCTCCAGTGATCTCCCCTCCACTGCCTCCAAACTCATAGTCCCCCAACTCCACACTGCCCGGTTCTACCTGCCCCCCAACATCCATAAGCCCAACTACCCTGGCCAACCTATTTTCTCAGCATACTCCTGCCCCACTGAACCCATCATGCCCTACCTCGACTCCATCATCTTTCCCCTTGTTCAGGCACATCCAGACACCAACCACGTCCTCTATCTCTTCAGCAACTTCAAGTTCCCTGGTTCCCAGTGCTTTATCTTCACTACCACCGTACAGGCCTTGTACACATCCATACTCCACTTCAGGCCCTCCGCTTCTCCCACTTCAACAGACCCATCCATCCCCCTCCACCAATACCCTCCTCCACCTCGTCGAAGCAGTTCTCACCCTTAATAACTACTCCTTTAACTCTTCCCACTTCCTCCAAAACCAGGGGGTGCCATGTGGACCTGGATGGGCCCCAGTTACACCTGCCTCTTTGTCAGGTATATCAAACAGTCCCTCTTCAGTACCTGCACAGGCACATTGCCCCAACTCTTTTTCCATTACATCCATGACTGCATCAGAACAGTGTTTTGTACCCAGGCTGAACTGGAGCAGTTCATCAACTTTGCCCACAGCTTCCACCCGCCCTCAAATTCACTTGGTCCATCTCGGACAATGACCCGCAGGGGCCAACCGGACCTCCCAGTCACGTCCATTTTAATTCCATTGCCATTCCCTCTCCGACATGATCATCCTTGCCCTCCTCCATTGCCACAATGAACCAAACTGCAAATTGGAGGAACAACACCTCATCATCTGATTGGGCAGCCTACTGCCTGTAGGACTCCATATTTGAGTTCTCTAGTTTCATATAACCTTCCTTTCCTTCCCCCAATTCGCTTCCCAGCCCCTCCCTGCCACGTACCGGATTCATTCCTCCCATCAACCAACCAGGGTCATGCCCTTTGCCTATCTTTACCTATCCCCACTTCACCCCACCCCCACCAACCCCTTTATCTGCAGCTCCCCTTACATCTACCCCCAGCCCCTGAAGAAGGGTTGCACCAAAACATTGAATTCTCCACCTCCTAATGCTGCCTGGTTTGCTGTGTTTTTCCAGCCTCTGCAGTTTTTTTTGACTGTGACCATTGTATCAACATTAAATGAGCATCATTATCTAATGCCAATTTCCACATAACTATTTTTGTATTTGAAAATCATTTAAAAAAAAAAGTAATGTCTGAATTAAATCACCTTGATGACTCTTCCATACGGTAATGTTCCTCATTTCAGTTTTGCTCCTTTTAAAGATTACTTTAAAATCTATGCCCACTTGTTTTTCTTTCTCTTTAAGAGCAGGAACAGTTTCTTACTGTCCCCTCTGTCCAGCCTGCTCAGTTTTGAGACTTCTATAATTTCTCCTCTTAGCCTATTTCTCTACAAGGAAAACAATCCCAACTTCTTCCATTTATCCTGTAAAAAAAAAATATTAAGAACTATCTGCTCCCGAACTCTAAGGAATGGACCCCGAGACAAATCAATATCCTTTAAGGGAAGTCCCCATAGGAATGGGCGAGATTGGCTTTGTGAGCGCCCCTTTGATGAGCGGAGAGGTTAGGACCTTTAAGAAGGAAGTGAAATCCTTTATTGAAGATCCTGTTGCTCTTTCTGAACAAGTGGATCAATTCCTAGGTCCTAGTTTATACACTTGGTCGGAATTGATGTCTATTTTGAATATTCTCTTCACAGGAGAAGAGAGGGGAATGATTGGGGGGGGGCAGCTATGCGATTGTGGGAATGAGAACATCCCCCGCCCAAACCCCCCGGGGCAGGAGTCATACCGGCCGAACAGAAGTTTCCCAACAGAGACCCAGGATGAGGGGGATCAATAATCTAGATCACCAAGTGCAGATGAAGGACCTCAAAGACTTAATAATAAAAGGAATTGGAGAAGTAGTCCCTAAAAATCTCAGAATTTAACAAAGGTGTTTGAGGTCCGATAAGAGAAAGATGAGACTCCCTCAGCATTTTTACAGAGGCTGCAGGACTCAATGAGGAAGTATTCAGGTATGAATCCTGAGGATCCAGTAGCTCAGGGCCTCCTCAAAGTACATTTTGTGACTAAGGCATGGCCGGATATCCAAAAGAAAATTCAGAAAATAGAGGGATGGAGTAAGGAATCATTGGATGAGATGCACAGACAGTGTTTGTAAAGAGAGAGGATAAGAAGCAAAAGCAAATGGCAAAAATGATGGTGGCCACAGTTGATGAAGTAGTCAAGAAAAGAGTGGAACCGGTAGTAAGCAACTGGAGTGATGGCTGGCAGCATGTTGAAAGTAGAGGTAGGGGAAGAGAATGATGAGGACCCATTAGGGGGTCCAGTCGACAGGGACAGGGATCGAGGTGGAAATCCCCACAGGCGAGATGTTATTACTGTGGAAAGACAGGTCACTTTAAGCAGGAGTGTCCGGATCTGAAAAGGGAAGAGAAGGCGATACCGCTTATGAACTTTAATGAAGAATAGGGGTGTCAGGGGTTCCTGCCCCCGGGGACCCACCGGGAACCCTTGATAAATCTAAAGGTGGAACCTCATAAAAAGGATACAGTTTTCTTAATAGATATGGGGGCAATACGATCATCCTTAAAATTTATACCCAAAAGTGTACAATTTACAAAACAAAAGGTAACAGCGTCCAGTGTAAAGGGGGAAGGATTTACATTCCCCGTATTCGAACCTATGAAGAGAGAAAGTGAGAAACGAAAAATTGAGGGACAATTGTTATACATTCCGGACATAGAAAGTAGTTTGTTAGGAAGAGACTTAATTATACTATTAAGACTAGGGATCGGGGTGAGCGACCGACAACTGGTAGTAAAAATGGCCCTTTTGACCAGGGAAACAGGAAAAATAAATAGACACCACAGTATGGGCACGGGAAGGCAAGCGAGGGAGATTGCAGATTCCCCCTCACAACATCAGCTTGAAACAGGTGCTCTTAAGGCCCTGGAGGGGAAGGAAGGAACTGTCTACACAGATTCTAAGTATGCCTTCGGGGGTGGTACACACATTTGGGAAAATATGGCAGGAGAGAGGACTGGTAAACAGTAGAGGTAAAGAACTGGACCATGAGGCATTAGTTCAGCAAGTATTGGAATCCCTTTTGCTGCCAAAGGAGGTAGCCATAGTCCACATTAATGGTCATCAAAGGGGAGATGATCCCGACATAAGGGAAAATAGATTGGCGGATGAAGTCGCTGAGGAGGCAACTCTGATCCCGACAATACAGGAACCTGCAGGGAGACCACTATTTAGTGCTAGGTAAGAGAAGGAGTTGGGAAAACTAGGGGTTACAAAAATGATAGAAGGGAAATGGGTGCTACCCAATGGTCGGGAATTGTTATCTAAGATGCTGATGCGAGAAATCGTGGCTGCACTGCATTAGGGGAGTCATTGGGGAGTGCAGACAATGTGCGATTTGGTCCTTAGGAAATATGGATGTAAAAGGATATACACGATTGCCAAACAGATATGCGAAGGCAGTATAACATGTAAGAAGATAAACAAGAAGGTACAAAGGAAACAGGTCTCCGGTGGGAGAGACCCTGGGCTAAGACAATTATAGAGTATACAGGTGGATTACACTGAATTGCCCCGGGTAGGAAGTTTAAAATACATGTTAGTTATAGTAGACCATTTATCCGGTTGGGTGGAAGCATACCCCCTTGCAGCAGCAACGGCAAGTGGAGTGTCTAAGATAATTCTTGAGCAGATAGTTCCCCGGTTTGGGATAGTGGAGCATATAGACTCAGATCAGGGAAGCCACTTCACCTCTAAGGTGCTCCAGGGAATAATACAAAGCTTGGAAATCTCCTGGGATTTTCACACCCCCTGGCACCCTCCATCGACAGGGAGGGTCGAGCGGATGAACCAAACAGTTGTCCAAATTGATATCAGAGACCAGACTCCCCTGGACCTGATGTTTGCCGATAGCACTCCTACGAGTGAGAATGGCTCCAGGAAAGATTTGGGTCGATCCCCTTATGAAATATTGTTTGGGTTGCCATACTTGGGAACGACAGGGGGACTGCTGATCCCGAGACTAAGGACTTGTTCTTAAGAAAGTATATATTGGGCCTGTCCTCCTCTTTGTCTTTTCTCAGGAGACAGAGTTTACTTGCACAGACTCCACCTCTCGATTTTGCCGTTCATCCAATCCGGCCAGGATTTGGATCCTTGTGAAGTCATAGACAGAGATTAAATTACAACCCAATTGGGATTGGGAAGGGCTGTACCAGACTCTTTTAATTACTGAAACGGCGATAAGGACGGCGGAGAAAGGTTGGACTCACTACACCAGAATTAAGGGACCAGTGGAGTCTCAGGTTGAGAAAGATGTCTGGACAGCCAAATCAATGAAAGAACCATTGAAACTCAGGCTAAAGAGATTTGAGTAACTGATTATACAATGGCGATGCGAGCGTGGGATTATTTCTGTAAGATTGTATATTGGGTCTCTCGGTACTTCATCATTATTTTTGGAATGAGGTGGATACTTAGGTATACGATCTTAGCTCTCCTAGTCTTAGGATTTTGTCGAACCTTGGTGTGGTCCTCTTACTTGGTAGTAACGGTCCCCGAGAGTGCTAATCCGCAGGTAATAGATACCGATGCCTGCAGCCTAGTTGATTGTGGAAATGTAGAAAATCAGAGGCAGTACAGCTACTCAGAGATACATCTTAAGTCCTATGAGGATGGCCTTGGGGGTGGTACTTGGATTAATCTACTCGTCACAGCACACCAAGGCCTCTTCTAGCCAGCTCTTGAGTGTCCCGATAAAAAGTGTAACCAAATATATTTAACAATAAAGAAAATCGCATGGCATGAAGCAGTTCTGGGAGGAGACACCTATCAGGTCCAATTAAATGAAACATTTAGGATAGAGATGAAAGCAAATGGGAAGGATTTCTCAGGCTCTTGTTTCCGCATACAGGTGGGCAAAGGGAAGTGGCCAGTCAAAGTGAATGAAAAGAGCACTCAGATGCCACAGGTATATCCTTTCGCCCCTCCGAATGACCCTAAGGTGGTAAACATTATAGAGGTAAAGGACTTAAAACAGACCATCAAAATAGAACTGGCTACGGGGATACAAATGCCTGGCTTGAATGGGTAAAGTACACTGTGAAAAGTCTGAACAAAAGCAATTGCTATGCATGTGCCTCTGGTAGGCCTGTGGCCCAGGTAGTTCCCTTTCTGCTTGGGTGACAGGTAGGGCATGGAATATATGATAGCCCTGTATCAGGATAAGACTGTATGGAATAATGGTAATTGTACTTCCCTATCACTAATGTTCCCTCCCTTAGAGAAGAAGGATTCTAAAATCCCCCCCACATTTTTGTCCACCTTCGGAAATCATACGTCATGTATTAGCAGACAAGGTCTAAATCAGTTCAGAGACTTGGGGGAGCTGAAATCGTGTATCGAAATTGAAAAAATGACTGGAACGGACAAGGGAGGGAACTACTCAGCGCTGCAGGTTCCCTGAGTGGATCTGTGGTGGTACTGTGGAGGGAGAATATTGAGACCCACCCCACCTCCAGATTGGGGGGGCATTTGTGCAATTGGCAATCCTATTCACCTTGGCATTTGAAAAGGAAAGGATTGTGACAAAAGGGAGTCGAAGTAAAAGATCATTATTGGATACCTCTTTTGATGATCGGATATATCTAGACTCTATAGGAGTTCCTAGAGGGGTGCTGGATGAGTTCAAGGCTCACAACCAGATTGCAGCAGGCTTTGAGTCGGCTCTCTTCTGGCGGGTAACGGACAACAAGAATGTGGACTGGATAAACTATATTTTCTGTAATCAACAGAGGTTCATTAACTACACTAGGGATGCAGTCAAGGGTATAGCAGAGCAGCTCGATGCAATCAGCAGAGTGGCTTGGGAGAACAGAATGGCCTTAGACATGATCCTAGCTGAGAAAGGCAGCGTGTGCGTGATGTTAGGGGGGATCTGTTGTATCTTTATTCCAAATAACACAGCGCCCATTGGGTCAATCACTCGAGCCCTGTGGGGGTTGACTACCTTAGCAGAGGAGTTGGCTGAGAATTCAGGGGTAGACACATCGCTCACTGGGTAGCTGTTTCCAAGTTAGATGAGGTCTCAGGGATGCTGCTGACAAATTTGGAGGCGGCCTATGAGGGATGTGCAGAAGACAACAATTATTAGCCTAAAAGAAAAGGGGGAATTGTGGAAAATATATTTGTGAAAAATGTGTGTAAGTGTTGCTTCTGCAGAAACCACAATCAACGGTCATAATACTCAGTGTGGGCTATCAGGGAGAAAGTGTTGCTTTAGCAGAAGCCATAATGCAGAAGTCGTGCACGCTAACAATAGACCACAGAGGGTTGTGGTAAAACGGTCAAGCTATGTGGTAAAATGGTCAAGCTAACACCTGCAATTTGTCACGAGCAAGGAACTGGATAGGATAAGGGTTACCAAATAAGGCAAGAAATAAACATGGGTAATGGGTGCTGAAGAAAGAGTAAGGGGAGAAGTAAACAAAGACGGAGAGTTATGAATACTTGTGATAGGTTTGACGCTTTGTATGCTAAGCCAATAAAGTAAAAGGGGAAGAACCGAGAGGCTCAAAGAAATTGTATAAAAATGGTACTAATCTAATTCTGGGGTGTAAGTGAGGTCTGCAGATGCTGGAGATCAAAGTTGAAACTTTATTGCTGGAACAGGAAGGGCCTGTGCCCGAAACGTCGAATCTCCTGTTCCCTGGATGCTGCCTGACCTGCTGTGCTGTTCCAGCAATAAAGTTTCAACTAATTCTGGGGTGTGCCTACTTTGGGTTACCCAGTCTTGCAAGAACGTATGAATAAAAGCTGCTTCGGAATTTGACTCTGACAAACATTATTTGGCAGTGAGCTTCATTTCTCACAATCCTCATCACTGAAGTTCCTTATCACTGAAACTATATTCATTAATCAATTCTGTATTCCCTCCAATGTGTTAATGTTCTTCTGATAAATGTGACACCTAGACCTGCACACAATACTCTAGGTCTAACAAGTTTCTTACACAAGTTCAACATCACTTCCCTTACTCTTATACTCAATGTCCCTTTTAATAAAGCAAAGGACACTGTATGTTTGCCATCTGCTCTCTGCCTATCCAGCCACTTCCAATGATCTGTGCACATAGATACTGAAATCATGAGGCCTGCCTTCCTGCACATCCCTTAGAATTGTATCCCCTATTTTATATTATCTTGCAATGTTCTTCTCAATAAAATGCACCACCTCACACTTCTCCACATTGAAAATCAATTGCTATGTTATCTACCCAGTCTATGAACTGACAGTCTTTCGAGAAATTCTACACTGTTCCCTCAACGTAGAATTTTTCCACATTTTGTCATCTGCAAACTTTGAAATTGCCCTCTGCACACCAAGATCTAAACCATTAATCTGTCCTGCAATGCCTCAAAATAGAAAAACAGTGCTTTAGAAACAGCACTTAAAGTGTTAGCAATGTAATTGCATTACAACCAAGACAAATTTAAAAGTTCATGCTGTCGAAACAATGTTCCCAGTTTGTCAATCATGTTACAGCAAATTCGCATTATTGCAATGCATGTTATAGCAGAACAACCTGTATTAGGACAAACAATAATCTCAATAACAGCCCCTGGAGAATGTCATCACAAACCTCCTTCCAGTCCAAACGTTTTCCATTGACTATTATTCTGTTTCTTATCACTCAGTCAATTTTGTAACTATGTTGCTACTGACCCATTATTCCATGACCTATAACTGTTGGGAGGCAATGTATCAAAGGCCTTCTGATGGTCTACCAACAATACTACCCACATGGAGCCTGTTACCTCTTTGAAAAAAGCAACAGGTTAGTTAAACAGAATCTCCCGATTAGTAATCCATGCTGACTTTTTCCTAATCAACCAGTTTTTTCACATAGCTATCAACTCAATCCTGAATAATTGTCTCTAGAAGCTTCCCCTCAACTGAAGTTAAACTGAAGGTCTGTAATAGCTGGACTTACCTTGACAATCTTTCTTGAACAAAGCCATAATATTTGCAATTTTCCAATCTTTAGCCACCTCAGAGTCAAGGAAAGAAAAATGGTGGCCAGTGCCCCCCTGCAATTTTCACTCTCTCTTCCTCCAAATGCCTAGATGCAGCTCTTCTGGTTCTGGTGCCTTGTCAACTTTATATATCAAAAGAGGAAGTGAGGACTGCAAATGCTGGAGTGTCAATGGCACTGGAAAATCACAGCAGGTCCGGAAGTATCCAAGGAGCAGGAGAGTCAATATCTCAGGCATAAGCCCTTTATCAGGAATGTAGGTGGTAGAGGAGAGTGAGTTGAGAGAGAAATGTGGGGATGGGGGGAGAAAGTAGCTGGGAAAGTGATAAGTAGATGCAGTTAGGGGTTAATAGTGATGGGCGGAATGGAGCGGTGGGAAGGAAGATGGACAAGTAAGACAGCTCAAGAGGGCGGTAGTGAGTTGGAGGGTTAGATCTGGGATAAGGTAGGGGGGGAAGGGAGATAAGGAAACTGGTAAAGCTGACATTGATGCCATGTGGTTGGAGGGTCCCAAGGTGGAAGATGAGGCATTCTTCCTCCAGCCATTGCGTGGCTTGGATGTGGTAGTGGAGGATGCATGGGACTTGAATGTCCTTGGCAGAGTGGGAATGGGAGTTGAAGTGGTTCACCACAGGGCATTGGGGTTGTTTAGTGTGTGCATCTTGAAAATGTTTCCTGAAAACTTTCCAGGAGTTGGTGTCCTGTCTCCCCAAAGCAGATGAGGTGTTTATATGCGCAGGAAAATTTCTCCTGGATGTGAAAGGATCCTTTGGGGCCTTGTAAGGCAATGAGAGGAGGGAGGTGTGGGTGCAGGTTTTGCATCACCTGTGGCGGCAGTGGAAGGTGCCAGGAGTGAAGGGTGAGTTGGTGGGGGTGAGTGTGGATCTAACAAGGGAGTTGTGGAGGGAATGGTCTCTGCGGAACACAGAGGCAGAGAGGGAAATATATCTCTTGGGTCTGATTGTAGGTGGTGGGAATGGTGGAGGATATGTATCAAAAGTCTATCCTACACTTCTGCCTGATCAATCTTGAATCCTTCGAGTGACTAAGGTCTATTCTCTGGCACCATTGCCTCTGTAGCATCTCTCTCTTTGGTATAGACATCTAACATCTCAGCCATGCCCCCTGCCTCTAAGTTAAATCCCCTCATCAGCCTTACTCCTTGTCCTTCCACCCTTTCACATTTTATATGGCCATAGAAGACATTAAAACACTTCTTTGTCAACTGCCAGTATCTTTCCCTCCATTTTTCTTTACTTCTGTTATTTGCTTCTTCACCTTCACTCTGAGCCTCCGATATTCCTCTTGGTTCTCAACTTTATTTTCTCTCTGATAATTGTCATAGGCATATGCTTTTCCTGAATTTCCATCTCCTTTGTCATCCAAATAACTCTGTATTTTTTTCTCATTCTACTTTTCCTATTTGAAGGAATATACCTCAACTGCATCTAAACCATCTCTTCTTTGAAGGTAGCCCATTGTTCAGTTACTGTTTTTCTTATCAACCTTTTACTTCAGTTAACCCTGCTCAGCTCTATTCTTGTCCCATTGAAATTCACTCCCTGTGAAATGATTTTCTCATCTAATTTTGTCATTGTCCATCATCCAGCGCCTGATGCTTCTTTTTAGTGACAGTCTCCTAAGTGCTTCCCAAGCGACATGTGATCCAATGTCATTTTCATGAGCTGGATCCAATAGTGCATTTTTTTTTCTTGTTGCACTGGCACATACTGGTGTAAGAATGTCTCCTAACGCTCTCCAGTAACACTTGCTGCCCTATACACAAGTATCTCAGTCTATATTTGGCAATTGAACCCTCCCAATATAACTACCCTACAATTTTGGAATCTCTCTAATTTCTTTGCAGAGATCCTTTCCACTTGTTGGTGTACAGGCTACACCTAGCAATATAATTGTGCCTTTTTGTTCCTTGAGCAGACCTAGAGCATGCTTGCCCTGCAAGGGAGCTAGCGTAGGTCAGGAATACAAAATCTGGACTCTGAGTTGAATCAAATGTGCACTGCTAAGACCCTGATAAAAGTTTGGATACACTGGAAATTTAAAAAAAAAATCATTTTTGGAATGTCGGCATCGCTGGCTGAGGCCGCATTTATTGACTGAGTTGCCCTTGAGAAGCTGGTGGTGAGCTACTGCCTTAAACTGCTGCAGTCCACCTGCTGTGGGTTGACCCACAATGCCATGAGGGAGGAATTCCAGGATTTTGACCCAGTGACAGTGAAGAAACAGCAATATATTTCCAAGTCAACATGGTGAATGGCTTGGAGGGAAACTGGAAGTTAATGGTGTTCCCACATATATGCTGCCCTTATCCTTCTCGATGGAAGTGGTTGTGGATTTGAAGATCTTTGGATTTCTGCAGTGCATCATGTAGATAGCACACACTGCTGCTACTGAGTGTCAGTGGTGAAAGGAGTAGATGTTGGTGCATGTACTGTCAATCAAGTGGGCTTCTTTGTCCTAGATGGTGTCAAGCTTCTTGTGTGTAGTTGAGAAGGCACTCATCTAGGCAAGTGGGAGGTATTCTATCACACTATTGATTTGTGCCTTACAGGTGGTGGACAGACTTTGGAAAGTCAGGAAATGAGTTACCCACTATAGTATTCCTAGCCTCTGAATTACTCGTGTAGCTAGTGTTTGTGATAAGTCCAGTTGTGTTTCTAGTCAACCCCCAGAATATTGATCGTGGGGGATTCGGTGATGACACCATTGAATACCAAGGGATTGAGAATCCTGGAATTGGGTCCGTGTTTCCAATTTTTACCTCTCTACAGAGGCTCCTGACTCTGAAAACTCAAGCCTTTTAACTCGTCTCTCCCCAAGTGATGCCTGACTTGTTTAATTAGACCCCCATTTTCTCTTTATTTTAATCTATTATAAACTAGAACAATTAAATGTCATCTCTGATTTAAAATAACAAACTTCAATGACTAATCGAATAACAAAAAGTCACCAAAACACACACAATGTATATAGGCAGAGGCTTTAAATAGTGAAAATGTTGACTTCTCAAACTGATAATTTCAATGCTTGTTGAGCTGAAGTTTTACATCTGGCATCCTGGAAATGCATTCATCTCCTATCTCTCAATTCAATTTTTTGTCAGAAAGAACAGTACACAACTGGTTAGGTGCATGTGGAGCCATATTAATTTCAGGAATTAGCAGGGGAGTGAAATACATTTTTCTGGCCTCCTAACTGAAGTATTGCCGCATGCCTGTGGGCAAGTTGACTTGATAGACGCAGCCAAAATGATACAGGAGAGAAAAGGAAAGTACAAAAGTAAAGCTACTGAAAAGTTCTGATCCACTGCAGCTCCTTAATACTTATATAGCAAAGAATTCTCTTAGGCTTTGCTCCACAAAGTATTTTATAGCATCAGTGCAAAATCAATTTTATATTTGAGCTAGAGGTCACCAGATCCAATCCTTTTAGTTGTCACCAAACATTTTATTACATCTTTTTCAGAATACATGAGACATCCATCCTTTGTAAGAATGCAAGAAATGTTTATAGGATATTAAACCATATTGAGAGTTGCCTGTGGGTATGATTGTGTTTTGTGACTATTCTGAACTCAAGACTGATACAGGTTATTATGCCAATATTGAAGAAAGAATGAAATAAAAGGGAAAATGCATTTTCTTTCAGGTCTACTGTCAATTATATTTGTTCTTGTGGCTGCAGAGACTTCTAGATTTGCATTGTGTAGTGAAAAATGTGGCATGATTCTTTTACATACTGAATTGGATATTTTGGGGCTGTTTTACTGAATCTTAATGCTCATTTTAAAACAAGTTATTGCACTTTGTACTATATACTAAGGTCAAGTCTGCTGAATGCAGATGATAAAGGATGCTTTACTGGGTTCGGTGTGTTCCTGTACAAATATCTGCACTTTTCCTGATTTAGTCTTAAGAGGCAATTTAAGAGGTGGAAAAGATTTAGGGATCGGAGTTCATAGCAGGGACTTGAGGCAGATGAACATCAATGAAGACAGAAATGGTGAAGAATGCAACAAAGGACTGTTTCAGCAGAATGGATTTTTGCAAAAGGGATGATTTACAAAACTACGGAAAGTTACAGATACAAGGATAAAATGGAAGGATTTAAATATGGATGACAAGTTTAAATTTGGAGCTAGTATCAGGCAGTGGGAACAAAAGTGTAAAGATTCTAATTGTGTATATTACAATGACAGGATGTAGGTAATGGAATTAGCTGAAGTTTATGGAAGGCAGACCATAGGGAGCAAGACATAACAGCATTTGCATCGGAAAGTAGTAAAGGCCTGTGTAAGAATGTCAGCATTAAGTATGCATAGGCAGTTCTTTAAAAATAGAAGTAGATTGGCTTTTTGATAGAGGAAGCCACATCCTGTCAAAATGACTGAATATGTCTGACTGTGAATACTGCAACCAAACCCACCCTAGAGCATCATCACAGCATTCTAACCTGAAAATTGCAAGGAAAGAAATCACCTGAAATGTCACCTGCAGAAAAATTGTGTTGTACGACCTGACTTCTTCCTATTTTTGACTGACCTCTGTATCTCTGTATCATCACCTATAAAAGGCTGTCAAAAAGAGCAATATTTGAGTAAACATTATACAGAATTTTGCCAGCACACAGGAGGTGCAAAAACCAGCTTCCTCCATACTCCTACCATACCTATGGTCTTGACGACTGACTGTACAGTTTGAGTTTCAAGTCAGCACACAAAACAATTTCCTCAGGAATGAGAATAGCACTCTGATCAAATCCAGTTCGGTGGTTACCAGATCCCCAAAATGTCACCCATTCACCCATTTAATTGAATTCAGCAACGTGCAGAGAAATAAATAGCATCAGCATCAATGTGGACTTTCTCATTCATAAAGAGCTCACAATTCCCTATGCTGTCTCTTGGCTTTGCAAAATCCCCTCTTAGTATGAATTGAATACCACCTACACCATAACACAGTTAAAACTTGGATAGCAATCAGCCAATAAACACATTGGTCTGAATTCTTTTGGCTAAATGTGAGTTGCATCAATTTTGTTTTGGAGGGATTTTGCCATGAGACCCAATGAGATTTCTCACTGCTTCTCAACAAACTTGCCTTAGAAACTACCTACCCTACCCTTGTGGCTTCACTCACATCCAAGTCTAGTACCAGTTTAATGCAAGTCATTCTCAGAACAACTTGCAACTCAGTAGATAAATGCTAAAAAAACTCATGCCATTTGAGAAACTATTGTGTACCGAGACCAGCACTGGCAGCCAGCATTGCAAAATAGCTACACAGCATGGCTTCCACTCATGCAACTTTAAAAAAAAGGGTTTTGTGATTTTCACATGAAAGAAGTGAAACTATCACTGTATTCTAACAGATGAAAGGCTTAACAGACAATCAATTCTTCAATGTATAATTTCAGTTACATCACACTGCAAATTTTTGCTATAAATTCTGTGTTACGATCGAGCCCTCCACAATCACCTGATGAAGGAGCGTCGCTCCAAAAGCTAGTGCTTCCAATTAAACCTGTTGGACTATAAGCTGGTGTTGTGTGATTTTTAACTTTGTACACCCCAGTCCAACACCGGCATCTCCGAATCTTCATTAGAGAAAGTTGAGAGGGGACTTAATTGAGACATAAGATAGGGTGGACAGTGAGAGCCTTTTTTCCTTAAATGGTGATGGTTAGCATGAGGGGGCATAGCTTTAAATTGAGGGGTGATAGATATAGGACAGATGTCAGAGGTAAGTTCTTTACTCAGCAGTAGAGGTGTGGAATGCACTGCCTGCAGCAGGAGACACGACAATTTTAAGGGCATAGACATATGAATGAAAATGCAATAGTGTAGGTTAGATGGTCTTTAGATTGTAGCTTTGACCTGTGAAACCACTGAGGGCCAAAGGGCCTGTACCGTGCTGTAATAATCTATGTTCTATGTATGTGAGGACAAAGGGGACTCTGTCTTTATTGTGTTTTTGCTGGGGAGGGTTTAGAGAAGTGGAACAGGGAATGGAGGTGCTGTGGTGAAGGGCTGTCTGGATGACAGAGGGAGGAAAGGCATGTTGTTCAAAATAGGTGGACATCTGGGATGCTTGGAGAGGAATGTCTCCTCATCCAAGCAGATGCAACAGAGGCAGCATGGAATTGGGAGAACGGGATGGAGTTCTTGAAGAATACTGAGTGAGAGGAGGTGTACTCCAGGTAGCTGAGAGTCTGTGGATTTGTCTGTCTGGAAACTGTCACCAAAGATGGAAATGGAGAGGTCAAAAAAAGGGGAGAGAGGTGTTTGAGATGGACCAAGTGAATTTGAGGGTGGGGTGGAAGTTCTGGGTAAAGTCTATGAACTGCTCCAGTTCAGTCTGGGTGCAGGATGCCATGCCAAATCAGTCATCAATGGAACAACAGAAGAGTTGGGGCACAGTGCCTGTGTACGTATTGACTGAAGAGAGGCTATTTGACATAGTCGACAAAGAGGCAGGCATAGCTGGGGCCCATCCAGGTGCACATGGTCACCACCTGGATTTGGAGGAAATGGGAGGAGTTAAAGGAAAATTTATTAAGGGTGAGGACCAGTTTGGTGAGGCGCAGGAGGGTATTGGTGGAGAGGATCTGGATAGGTCTGTTGGAGAGGAAGAATTGGAGGGCCTGGAGGCCATCCTTGTAGTGTTTAGATGTGTATAAGGACTGTATGTAGTGAAGAAAAAGTACTGGGAGCCAGGGAACTGGAAGTTACTGAAGAGATGGAGGGCTTGTTGGTGTCATAACGTCTCTAACTAAGATAAGGGAGTGGGAGATGGAATATAATGTGGAAAAGTGTGGTGTTATGCACTTTAGCAGGAAGAATAGAGGTATAGACTGTTTTTGAAACAAGGAAATGCTTTGGAAATCTGAAGCACAAAAGGACTTGGGAATCCTAATTCAGGATTCTCTTAAGATTAAGGCATTGGTTTAGTTGGCAATTAAGAAGGCAAATGTAACATACGAGCTGGTATGAATTGCTGAGGATGTATAACGTTTTGGTCAGACTGCACTTGGAATACTGTGAGCAGTTTTGGGTCCCATATCCAAGGAAGGATGTGCTGGAGAGGGTTCAGAGGATGATCACAGGAATGAAGGGCTTGTCATATGAAGAGTGGTTGAGGACTCTGGGTCTGTACTTAATGGATTGAAACATACAGAATACTGAGGGGCCTGGATAAAGTGGGCAACAAGAAAATGTTTCTACAAGTAGAATAGACTAGGACCTGAGGGCACAGCCTTAGGGTGAGAGACAAGTCTTTTAAAACTGAGAGGAAGAATGTCTTCAGCCAGAGGGTGGTTAATCTGTGGAACTTATTGCTGCAGAGAACTGTGGAAGGCCAAGACATTGAGTCCATTTCAGACAGATACTTGATTGGTAAAATGATCAAGGGCTACAGGGAGAAAGCATGAGAATGGGGTTGAGAAATACATCAGCCATGATTAAATGGTGGAGCAGACTCGATGAGCAAATAGTCAGATGTACAGCATGGAAACTGACCCTTTTGTCCAATTTGTCTATGTAAACCAGATATCCAAACCCAATCTAGACCTATCTGCCAGCACCTGGCCATATCCCTCCAAACCCTTTCTATTCACATAGCCATCTAAATGCCTCTTAAATGTTGTAATTGTACTAGCCTCCACCACTTCCTCTGACAGCTCATTCCATACACTTGCTACCCTTTGCGTGAAAAAGTTGTCTCTTAGGTGTCTTTTATATCTTTCCCCTCTCACCCTAAACCTATGCCCTCTAGTTCTGGACTCCCCCACCCCAGGGAAAAGACTGTCTGTCTATTTATGCTATCCATGCCCCTCATAAATTTAAAAACCTCTATAAGGTCACCCCACAGCCTCCGACCCTCCAGGGAAAACAGCCCCAGCCTGTTCAGCCTCTCCCTATAGCTCAAATCCTCCAATCCTGGCAACGACCTTGTAAATCTTTTCTGAACCCTTTCCAATATCCTAATTCTGTACCTATGTCTGAGGGCAATCCTGACCATAAAACCTTATGTGGTGCATGGCAAATTTAGCAGGTATTTTAAACCACTTTACATGTTGAATGTTCAATATCAATGTTACAATTAGATGTCTGTTTATTTTCAATTGTTTAGATGCCATCCAGTTCCCAATGGCCTTTAGATAGTGAGGGAAAAAAAGCACCCACTGCCACTGTTCCTATGAATTTATTTTTCAAAGTATTCCATTGTACTGTGGAATAATTAAAGTACTTTGATTTCCCTAATGATCATTTGAATACTGACCTCTATTTGCAGCATGAATATCAATTTGCACTTCACAGCATAAGAGTTATTGAACTGTGAACACAAACAAGGCAATAACAAATCAGTAGACAATTTGTACTCTGTCTGAAAAAAGAGGGTGGAATCCAAAATGAGTTGCTGCTACCCTGTAACTCATTTTGTGATGAATCTAGTTTCACTTCCGTTCTCTCAAGGGACTGAGCACAGAATTCATGATCACAGGTATTTTCAGGTTTACATGGTGGATTATGTAATAAGAACATACATGTAATTGGGCATGATATTAACAATGTAGATTTTTGTACACATTTGAGTAATGTACAGAATATGACAGTTGGTGGGAGGTCCCAGGTCATTCGTCACAATTTGCTATGTACAGCACAAACCTGAACAGTGGATGAAGGCAGTGACAGTTGCACTCAATTACACTTGAAATGAGGAATTGACAGCATGTAGTAGTAAATCAGGTGTCTTCAATAGGGTGGCATTAGTATACCTTGTGTTATCAGATGGCAATAGCTGCCAGTGTCATTCCACTCCTTGCACTTTCATGAGTGCACGGTCATGTTCTTGCCAAGTGAACCCATGGCATCCACCACTGAGAGTCAAAATTATCAAGGAAAACCATATCCAGTAAAATATTTGGTGAATACCAATAATGCATGCAAGAGGGTGTCCCATTATCTTCTCCATTGCTTTGGAGCAAAGACTGGGGAAGGTAAAGCATTGCATAATTGATAGGATGGTCAAGCTCTTCAAGTGAGTATGAGGGCCAATTGTGCCTGAATAGGTTGTGTTTAATGCCAATGTCACCACAAGGTGTGTTCAGAAAGGATCCAAAGTTGTGGTATGTACAGTGAGGGATGCAGCCAGCAGGGTGGCATGAGGGAGTACAACTCATAAAGAAGGATGGGAAATGGCCTTCCCCAGAAGCTGGGGCATAGGGTGATCAGTAGTCAGTGTGATGGCTTGGAGGAAAGCAGAAGACTCTGATGTAGCATAGTAATGTCGTGCTACCACGTGCAGGTTGGTAGCTAGCGGCCATCTTGGCATTGGCAACACAACTCTGTTCTGAAAAGGAAGAGGAGTGGCTGCCTAAAAAATTCCTCCCAGGGAACAATTAGCATGGATAGTGTGGCCTCATCCTCTCTGGCATTGACATCATGACTCTGGAAGACATAATGACAGAAGCGGGTCCAGGAATTATGCAGGAGGCTTCCATTCAACCAAGACCAGGTTGAATACTGATAAAATACTGTCAGTATAAAATACTGACTGATATTCATTCTAACATTAGAATTGTCCAATAGTAAGTAGGAGGATAAATAACCTATAATTGATCAGATATAACAAATTTAAGATCACAATTCTTTCTTTGGTGGTAATGAAGAATCTAGGTAACAAATTTCAGGCATGTAAGAATGGGGTAGGCCTCTTAACAGACGTGTTCTTCCATAGAATGAGAGGCTGATCTGTGACCTAGCATATCCTTTTCTTTGCCATAGATACCTTCATGTAGAAAGTGAGGACTGCAGATGCTAGAGATCAGAGTCAAGAGTGTGGTGCTAGAAAAGCACAGCTAATTAATACTGTATAAATTATTTTTTATTTGCATTTAATAGGTTTTTGGTCGTGAAAGGCATGAAGGTATCTGTGTCAAAATGTGGTGCTGGAAAAGCACAGCAGGTCAGGCTGCATCCAAGGAGCAGGAGAATCGATGTTTTTGTCATAAGCCCTTCATCAGGAATCATGATGAAGGCTTTATGCCTGCAACATTAATTCTCCTGCTCCCTGGATGCAGCCTGACCTGCTGTGCTTTTCTAGCACCACATTTCGACACAGGTACCTTCATGCCTTTCACGACCAAAAACCTATCAAATGCAAATAAAAAATAATTTATACGGTATTAATTAGCATTTGCAGAAGCCTGTTCTAAACTCTATTGTTGATAGCCTGTTGAAATCTCTCCTTGCTTCACTCCTGAAATGTCTGATTCTAACCTTTAGACTGAGCCTGTTAGGTTCTCGATTCCTCAGCCGGCATAAATGGTTTCTCTAAATCTACCGTATTAGCTATCAGTTCTGTATTCTTTGAAAAATTTAAACAGGTCACTCCTTGATCTTGCAAGAAAATATGAACAAATAAATTTAGGAGTTGGAGTAGGCCATTTGCCTCTCAAGTCTGCAGTGTTAATCAATAGGTTCATAGCTGATCAGACTGTGCCCTCCACACTATTCATTCCCGTTACCCCGGTGACGAACTAAGAAGTCAAATGTTAAGAATGTATATATGTCTGCTTTAGAAATATTCAATGACATTGCCTCCATTACCCTTGTGCAAAACATTCTCCTCATTTCTGTCTTAATGGAGGATCCCTTATTTTTAAACTGTATTTTTTTTTATTCCACTAGTTGTCATGGTTGGATTTAGAGTCATGATTCCAAAGCATTAGTCCTGACTTTTCAAACTAAATCAGTAATATTGCTAAATGGTTCCATTTAACACAGGCCTGCTAATCCATACATATAATACCAGTTTACTTAATATGACCTCACAATTCATAATCCCTCAAGTCTACATTTTATTCATGTAAATATGCACCACTCTTACTCCAAGACTAATGTATCTTTCCACACATCGTGCCTGGAATTGAGCATGCAAATCCAAGTGTAGTTAACCAGGACTTTGGAGAGCTCCAGCATTCCTCTCACTAGCTTATATTATTATAGTCCTTGAGATATTAACCTTTTTTGTTTATTTTGTTTACCTGTTCACTCCAGTTTAATCAATTTACATTGCCACAAAATAATAGAAACATTAGAGTTCCAAAGAGAACTGGAGTAAATGTGATATTATTGGTTGGCTATTAACCCTGAAATAGCATCTGTACAGTGTGGAAACAGGCCATTCAGCCTAACAAGTCCACATAAACTATCTGAAGAGCATCCCACCCAGACTCACCACCCCACCCTAACCCTATATTTCCCATGGCTAATCCACCTCTTCCTACACATCCCTGGACATCATGGTTTCCTCCCATCTTGAAAAGATGTGCAGGTTAGGTGGATTGGCCATGTTAAATTGCCCCAGAGTGCCCAGAGCAAGCAGACATGGGGAGAATGTGTGCAAACTCCACAAGACAGTTGCCTGAAGCTGGAATTGAATCCTGTTGCCCTATGCCATGAGGTAGCAGTACCTAGGCATCAGAATAGACATTGGTAGAAAAAGGCCTGTTGACCCTGCAAAGTCTTCCTTAGTAACATTTGGGGACTAGTGCCAAAATTAGAACTATCTCAGACTAATCAAGCAACAACCTGACACAGTCATAGTCACTGAATCATACCTTACAGACAATGTCTCCTGATATCACCATAACAATCCCTGGATATGTCCTGTCCCACCAAAAGGATAGACCCAGCAAAGATGATGGCACAATAGTGTACAGTCAGGAGGGAATTGCCCTGGGAGTCCTCAACATTGACTGTGGACCTGATGAAGGCTCGTGGTATTAGGGTAAACATGTGTAAGGAGAATGTGAGGACTGCAGATGCTGGTGATCAGAGTCAAAAAGTGTGGTGTTGGAAAAGAACAGCAAGTCAGGCAGCATCCGAGGAGCGTGAGTCGACATTTCAGGCATAAACCCTTATTAAAAATCTTGATGAAAGGCTTATGCCTGAAACATTGATTTTCCTGTTCCTTGGTAGCTACCTGACCTGCTGTGTCATAGATCCCTAGAGATGTACAGCATGGAAACAGACTCTTCGGTCCAATTCATCCATGCCAACCAGATATCCCAACCCAATCTAGTCCTCCCTGCAGTTTAATTTATCAGTCCTAATTTGTTCTAAACTTGGTCCCTGCCTGCCCTGATTGTTTGACTCACTTCTCTTCTCAACTGTACCAGCCTCAGGTTGATCTCTTTCCTCACTACCTCCCTGGGTCGCACCTAGGTTAAATTGTCCTGAGCAGCTCTAGCAAATTTCGCTGATAGTATATTAGACCCCTTCCAATTCAGGTGCAATCTGTCCTTATTGCACAGGTCACTTCTATCCCAGAAGAGATTCCAATGATCCAAAAATGTGAATCCTCTCCCATTAACCAGCTCCTCAGCCAAACATTCATCTGCTCTATCCTCCTATTCCTACCCTCACTAGCTCATAGCACTGGGAGTAATTCAGATGTTACTATCTTGATGACCATCTTTTTAAATTGCTGCCTAACTCTCTATATTCCTTTTCCCTTCCTATGTCATTGGTTCCAATGTGTACAATGACCTCCTGCTCGGCCCTCTCCCCTTGAGAACATTCTGCACCCTCTGAGACATCCTTGATCTCGGCACCAGGGAGGCAACACACCATTCTGATTTTTCGCTGCTGGCCACAGAAACGTCTGTCTGTGCCTCAGTCTAGAGAGTCCCCTCACACAAATTATCTCTTGTAACCTGACATACCCCTCATTGCATTAGAGCCAGTATTAATAATAGACACTTGGCTGTTCGTGCTACACTCCCCTGAAAATCCATCATCCCCCTACATTTTCCAAAACACCATACTTGTTTGAAATAACCACAGAAGACTCCTGCACTACAGGAGGTAACCAATTTGTGACTGTATCTGTGACTTTTCTCCCTCCCTATAACTGCCATCCTTCACAACCCCTTGCTCTTGTAAATTCCTCAATGGCTCTAACTGTTTATCCAACTGATCCATAGAATTCACAACTAATGGCATTTATTGCAGATATAATCCTCACAAACATGTAAACTCGCTAAACTCCCACATCTGACCAGATGAACATACCACTCTACTGAGGATGTTTTTGCTGCTTCCAATTTGCAGACTCTGAAAATAGCACTATCTTATTCCTCTACAAAACACTGCTCCAGGCTAACTTAATGCTTATGGCTTATTTTTAAGTTTAATCAAGAAAGAACCCATTCTACTCACTACTGCAGACTTACAGCAAGGCCACACTTAAAAGTATTCACTTATCTGTTTCTGTGCTATGACCTCTCCCAAATAGGGTCCTCCAACATCAGTTGTGAGTTTCACTGTTTGTTAATTTTCCTAGACATATTCCAGTGTCCAGCTATACACAAATTCACTTTCTCTCTGTCTCTGCCTCTGCCTTCCCCTCCACCTCTCTCTGTGTCTCTGTTCCTGTCCCTTTTAACAGTGCTGTTGTTTGGGGTTTTCTTTTCTCCAAAGTTCCAAAACAATGCAACTGTGTATAAAACACAATTGCTGCTTCTGGCATTCAAGGAATTCATCTCCATCACTTAAAATACCTCAAAAGGAGCAGCCTCTTACACCCAGAAATTTCTCTTCCATCTTTGATTACTCAATGTTTTCCAGAGCCCCACTTTGTGCCTTAAACATGGTAAGGAATTCTCTCTCTGATTACTACTTTAAGATCTCCCTTGGCTGATGAATTAGTACTTTTGAGCAAGCACTAATGGAGCAAAATATACTGTAAATGGGGGCCTCAATATCCACCACCAAGAATGACTCAGCAGCAGCAGTCCTGATGGAGCTAGTTGGGTCCTAAAGGACATAGCTGCTCGACTGGGTCTGTAGCAGGTGATGAGGGAACCAAAACGGGGAAAACACATACTTGACCTCATTTTTACCAATCTGCTGGGTGTAGATGCATCTGTGATGGAAATGTGTTGCTGGAGAAGCGCAGCAGGTCAGGCAGCATCTAGGGAACAGGAGAATCGACGTTTCGGGCATTAGCCCTTACGTAGATGCATCTGTCCACAACATTATTGGTAAGAGTGACCACCATGCAGTACTCTGGTGACAAAGTCTCACCTTCACATTGAAAATACCTTCCATGTTGTATGGCACCATCACTGTGTTGAATGGGACAGATTTCAAACATCTAGCAGCTCAAGGCTGGGCATCCATGAGGCATTGTGGGCCATAAACAACAGCAAAATCATACTCTAACACAATTTATAACCTTATAGCCCAGCATATCCCCCACTCAACCATTACCATCAAACTGGGGGATCAGCCCTAGTTTAATGGAGAGTCGCACCAGGCATACCTGAAGATGTGTTAACCTAGCAAAGTCACCAAACAGGACTACTTGCATACCAAACAGCATAAGCAGCAAGTGATAGAGCTAAGTGATCCCACAACCAATGGATCAGATCTAAGCTCTGCGGTCCTGCCACATCCAGTCATGAACATTTGCAGACACTGGATACTGCAAAGGCTACGTGCCCTGGTGGCAATCCAGTAATAATACTGAAGATGTGCTCCAGAACTTGCTGCTGCCCTTGCCAAACTCTTCCGTACAACACTGGCATCTGTTTGATAATGTAGGAAATTGACAAGGTATGTCCAGTCCACAAAACAGGATAAATCCAAGCTGGTCAATTACCACCCCATCAGTCTTCTCTTGATTGTCTGTAAAGTGATGGAAAATGTCATCAACAGTGCTGTCAAGCAACACTTGCTCAGCAAAACCTCTTCACTGATACTCAGTTTGGGTTCTGCCAGGGCCAACTCAGCTCCTTGCCTCATTACAAGCTTTGTTCAAACTTGAATATGAGCTGAATTTCAAAGGTGAGAGTATGGCATCAAGAAGCCCTCGGGAAAACTGGAATCAATGGGAATCGGGCAAAATCTCTGGATGGAGTCATACCTAGCACACAGGAAGATTGTTGTGGTTGGACATCAGTCATCTCAGCTCCAGGATATCTCTGTAGGAGTTACTGAGGGTAGTGTCCTAGACTCAACCATCTTCAGCTACTTTCATGATTTTTCCTCCATCATTCAAGGTTAGGGATGCTCACCAATGATTGCACAATGCTCAGCACCATTTGTGACTTCTCTGGTACACAAGCAGTGCCTGTTCAAATCCAACAAGGCCTGGACAATATTCAGGTTTGAGCTGACAAGTAGCAAATAACATTTGTCCTGCGCAAATATCAGGCAATGACCATCTCCAACAAGAGATCACCATCCTTGGACATTCAATGGTATTATTATTATTGTAGCCCACTCTCAACATCTTGGGGGTTATGGATAACCATATGACCTTGCTATATAAATACAGTGGCTACAAGCACAGGTCAAAGGCTAGGTATACTTCAGCGAGTAACTCACCTCATGACTCCTCAGTGCCTGTCCATCATCTATAAGGCACAAGGCACATGTGGTGGAATATTCCCTACGAATATGAATGAGTGTAGCTTCAACAACACTCAAAGTTTGACACAATCCAGGAAAAAGCAGCCCTCTTGACTGACACCACATCCATAAATATTCGCTCCTTCCACCATCAATGCTTGGTCACAGTAGTGTGTACTGTCTACAACATCTAAAAATTCACCAAAGATCCATAGACAGCAGCTTCCAAACTCTCAATCACTATTGTGGGAACATCACCACCAAGTTTCCTTCCAAGACACTTATAAATCTGACTTAGTGAAAGAATGGCGATATACTTCTGTCACTGGGTCAAAATCCTGGAATTCCCACCATATTGGCACCATGGGTCTACGCACAGCACAGAAACTACAACATATTGGGAAGTAATGGCCTTGTGGTATTACTCCTAGACTGTTAATCCAGAGACCCAGGTAATGTTCTGCGGACTCTGGTTCGAATCCTACCATGGCAGATGATGTAATTTGAACTCAGTAAAATCTGGATGTAAGGATCTAATTGAATTTATTGTCACATGTACCAAGGCACAGTGGAAAGCTTTGTCTTGAGAGCAATACAGGCGGATCACATAGTTAAGTAGCATAGATACTAAATAATATGTAAACAGGGGCAAAATCAAAAACACAGGTACAGGCGAATGTTAAGAGTTTGAGTCCATTCAGTACCCTAACAACAGTAGGGTAGAAACTGTTGCAAAAACAGCTGGTGCGTGTTCAGGCTTCTGTACCTTCTCCCTGATAGTAAAGGTTGCAGCAAAACATTGCCAGGGTGGGATGGATCTTTAAGAATGCTGGCAGCCTTTCCTTGAAACCGGGCCTGGTAGATGGATTCTATATATCGGAGGTTGCCTTTGTGATTGTCTGGGCTGTGTTCACCACTCTCTGTAACCGTCTCCGATCTTGACTGGTACAGTTGCCATATCAGGTAGTGATTCATCCAGACAGAATGTTCTCGATGGTGCACCTATAAAGGTTGGCAAGGGCATTCGCTGTCATGCCAAATTTCCTCAGCTGCCTGAGGAAGAAGAGACGTTGTTGGGCCTTTGTAACCAATGTGTCCACGTGAAGAGTCCAAGAAAGCTTGTTGTGGATGACCACTCCCAGGAGCTTGACATTCTCTACTCATTCCACCTCTGTGCTGTTAATGTGTAGGGGGGCATGAGCACCATCCCGCTGAAAGTCAATAATGAGTTCCTTGGTTTTGCTGGCATTGAGAGCTAGGTTGTTCTCAGTGCACCGTTTTTCCAGAACTTCCACCTCCTGTGTGTAGTCTGTTTCATTGCCATCTCAGACTTTACCGACTATTTTGGTGTCATCAGCAAACCAGTAAATGGCAACAATGACTGAATCTATTGCTGATTGTTGGAAATACCTATCTGGTTCCCTAATGTTCTTTTAGGGAAGGAATCCGCCATCCCTATGTGGTCTGGCCTACATGTGACCCACAACAATGTGGTTAATTATTAATGGTCCTCTGCACTATATTAGGGATAGGCAGTAAATTCTGGCCCATCCAGCAACACCCTCAACTCTTGAATGAATAAAAAAATGAACAGCAGCTACTCACCACCACTTTCTTGAGCAACTGGAAATGAGCCCAGCCAGTGAAGCCCATGTCCCTCAAGTGAATTTAAAAAAAGACACCAAGAGCAGGAGTAGGCCATTTGTCACATTGAGCCTACTGTCATTCAATAGGATTATGGGTGATCCTTTATGTCAATTACATATTCTTGCTTTGTTACCATATTGGTTGATGCCTTTATAATCTTAAAAAAAAATCACTTTCTTGAATAAATTCAGTGATATGGAATCCATTGGTTCTCCCTTATCTATTCTACTAGTTACAGCTTCAAAAAAAAACTCCAGTAGCATTTCAAACCACAGGGTACTGAGACATCACTCATTTGCATTCCGGGAGTGGGCTTCCCAGTCAACTTGGGTGTGAAGGCCATCATGGAAAACCATTCCCAGACCCATTCCCCTACCCTATTACTCTACATCTCTTAGTATTATTGTCTGAGAGATTTGTTTTTGGATAAAGTCAAAGTCCAATGTTTTGTTTATCTACTTGATATACAACTGTACAGAACTAAACTGCTTTTGTGACATAGAAGGAGATTTTTTTTGTAAATTAAGTATATTTTTGAAATTAAAAAAAGATTGGGAGTGGGCTTCACAGTCAGCGTGGGTATGAAGTGCATTGTGGAAGAACCTGGTGTTAAGGAAGAGTCAGCCCCAAACATTACACTACTGTTGTGTTTCCATCCCTCCTTTATCCCCTCTCCAGGGGAAAAAAAATGAGAGGCAAGGCTTAGAAAGAGGAGACAGAACATTGTGAGAGAGGGTTCCAGCAGGTAAAGGAACATGAGTCGAAAGAACTTCTAGAAACTATTGTTGGTGAGTAGCAGGTAAGCTTTAAGAAATTGTTATCAGAGCACGGAGCACCAGCAGCTTCAATTTAGTATTAAAGATATTTGACATTGCAAGAATTAATTAAGTTAAAGGGGTAAAACATGGCAAGAGAGCTCCAAATCGTAGTCTTCTCCTCTTAATTGGTGTGGGAAGCCGGACACATTTCCAGTGCTCAGGGCCTGCCTTGGAAATGCTCCACAATGTCCCCAGATGCCACTCCAACTCTGGCTTCCAGGAGCTGCAGCTGGAGTTACTACTTGCAGATGTGCAGGTCCTGGGCACTGGAAATGTGCCCGGCTTCCCACATCTTAGTATCCTCTTTGGCCACAGGTGAGGTCCCAGAGGATCAGAGAATTGTTTTAAGAAAGGTAGCAGGGATAATCCAGGAAATTACAGGCCTGTGAACATCACATCAATGGCAAGAAAATAATTGGAAAAGGTTCTTGGACAAGATTTATGTACATTTAAAAGCAAATAGTCTTATTAGTGATAGACACATGGTTTTGTGCAGGGGAGGTCTTGCCCTACCAACTTGATTGAGTTTTTCAAGGAGGTGACAAAAATGATGGAAAAGTAGTTGATGTTGTCTGCGTGGATTTCAGTAAAACCTTTGACAAGGTTCCTCATGGCAGGTTAGCACAAAAGGTGAAGTCACATGGTATTGGGTGAGCTGGCAAGGTGGATACAGAACTGGCTTCCTCATAGGAGACAGAGGGTAACAGTGGAGAGGTACTTTTAATAATGGAGGACTGTAGCTAGCAGTGTTTCACAGGGATCAGTGTTTCACAGTGTTTCACATGCTGCAAGAGGAGGTGGTGGAAGCAGACACAGTTGCAGCACTCAAAAAGTACCTGGATGAATACGTGAGTAGAAAGGGAATAGAGGAATACAAATCCTGTAAGTGAAGACAATTTTCGCATGAAGGGCAAAATGTGTCAGGGATCGCTGGGACCTCTGTTTATGGTCTACATAAATAATTTGGAGGAATTACTTTGGTCTAATTATTAAGTTTGCTGATGAAACAAAGACTGGAATTGCAGATAATGAGGAGGATTGTCAGAGGATATAACAGGATATAGATCAGTTGAAAGCATAGGCAGAAAAATGTCACATGGAGTTTACTCAAGACAAATTTGTGGCGATGCATTTTGGAAGGTCAAGTGCAGTTGGCAGGGGAAGTACAGTGAATAGCAGAACCCTCAGGAGTATTGATATGCAGGACGTGCAGGTCTATAGATCACTGAAGGAGGCAGCACAGGTAGATAAGGTCATAAACAAGGCCTATGGTATGCTTGCCTTCATTCTAAAGGGCATTGAGTATAAGGATAGGATAGATAATGTTGCTGCTTTATAGAACTTTAGTTAGGCCACACTTGGAATATTATATAAAGTTGCAGTCACCACACTACCATAAGGATGTGTATGCTTAGAGGGTACAGAAAAGGTTTACCAGAATGTTGCCTGGTATAGGGGATTTTAGCTATGAAGGAAGGTTAGATAGACTGGGTTTGTTTTCACTAGAACGCAGGACATTGAGGAATGACCTAATAAAAATTTAGAAGATTGTGAATAACCTGGATAGAGTTGAAAGTTGAGGCTTTTTCTCAGGGTGAAGGGGTCAATTACTAGCGGACACAAGTTCAAGCGCACGGAGTAAGGTGGGGGGGGGTGGGGTTGAGTTTAAGAGATGTGTGAGACAAGTGTTTCTCACAAAAGGTAGTGAATGCCTGGAACATGCTGCAAGAGGAGGTAGTGGAAGCAGACACAGTTGCAGCACTCAAAAAGTACCTGGATGAATACGTGAGTAGAAAGGGAATAGAGGAATACAAATCCTGTAAGTGAAGACAATTTTCGCATGAAGGGCAAAATGTGTCAGCACAGGCTAGGAGGGCCGAAGGGCCTTTCCTGTCCTGTATTGTTCTTTGGGTATGTTATTTGCCTTTGATAAATCCATGTTCTGCTACCATATCATTTATTATACACTCTAGTGTTTTCCCTACCAATGTTAGACTGATGTGTAACGCTTCCTTTTTCTCTCCCTTTTTAAATAGTTGTTATATTTGTCACCCTCCAATCTGTAGGAAAAGCTTAAGAGCCATTGGAATTTAAGAAGATGACCATCAGTGAATCAATATTTCCAGGGCTATTTCCTTTAGTATTCTGGAATGTAGATTATCAGGCCCTGGGGATTTGTCAGCCTTTAATACAATTACTTTCCCCAGCACCATTTTCTTACTCATTAATTTCCTTCAATTCTACCCCCTCACTAGACTTTTGCTTCCAGGTTACTTGCGCTCACTTTTGAGAAGACAGAATGTAAAATGCGTTCAGTTCTTTTCCTATTTCTTTGTTCCCATTATAGTTTTCCCAGCTTGGCTGCAAGAAACTTAAATTTATCTTTACTAATCCTTTGCTCTTCACATATTCATTGAAACAAAGTGGACGTTTCCTGATACTGATAGCCATTGTCGGTTTTTCTCTTTCACTCAATCGATTAATACAGCTTTGTGACTTTGATTCCATTTTGACTACCTGCACACAGCATAACTTTGTCTCTTCAGCAAGCTTGAAGAACTGGATTTCTATCCCAAGTCATTAAAGGTTGCATGATTTTTCTTGTTTGGCTGATTAAATTGGATGTGTGTTTGGATCCCCCTAGGCTACGGACTTTTCAATGATGTGGGAATCCTTCATATTTACCCAAAGTGTAGGTCCATTTTTGTAAATGCATCTGACCTGTACAAAAAATGACAATTTTAAATCCTAAAAATATCCCTCTGGTAAGGACCCACTCAATCTCAATCTGGAAGATTTAGTACTCTAAATTTGTCTTGGATTTCACCATTAGGACTCTGGAACATATTATGAATCTTCTCAAATGTCTATTTTTCTCCCCTTTCTACTAACATAACATTGTGAAATTGCAACTGTGTGATGTCCTAAGGTAACCTAACTGCTAGCTAACAATTTTTAATAGTATCTTTTATAAATAATCACATTACTGTGTATTTTGTAGAAAGTAATGCTTTGTAGCAAAGAAGACGACAACGAAAATGACTTAGAAAACAGTTTGAAAATGCTTTGTTATAGGAGTTTTGTTAAATGCCATTCTCCTGTCTGTCATAAAAACCTTGCCTGTGGTAATGGTGGAACAATAACAAAATCTCATCGTCAATTGTCTCCAGTGCAGATGTTTGTCTTGTATAAATGCAATACAAAAAAAGGACAATAAATATTTTATTAAAGTGAGCGGAAGGAAGTCTCCACAGATCACATAAAAAGGACATTAGTAGAGTCAGATATGGTCATAATGCATAATATAAGGACAGACAGTGGAGGTGGTGCTCTTCAAAACTTCTCCTGGGAAAGATTATCCTCATTTTGTTCTGCTCTATTCTACCAGAAATTTTAATGACTGGCAGAGGAGAGTGAAAGAATTGCAGAGCATTTTGAATATGCGTTGATGTGGTAAGAGACCGTCTAAATAATTGACAGATTTCTTAATTCGATAAAGAGAAATAAAAGCATTTCATCCTCCAGTTCTAACTTTACTGCCAATTGGTCCAAGTCTGATAGATTAATCAGTGCACAATATTCCATAGTTTGAGGTTTTTGTAGTGAGACAAGTGACCTTGCCTCTATAGGTTGATTTAATGAATATATATTCCACAATTTGAGGGCATAAACTTCCAAAAGATAAGTAGTGTAAATTCCTCAATAATTTAATGCAACCTGGATGACAACATAGTTTATTGGATGGCAATGCAATTATTTGTAGGGAAAATAAATCATCAGCCATCTTTTAATGATTTTAATGGTCCAAACAACCTTAATGTAGCTTGGGGCTGTCAGTCTATTTTGCATTTTGACTTTTAAATTTTAGCCCATTAAATTTAGGATAACATTTATTGCAGGCAGACTACAGTACAAGTACATTAGTTTCCCTGCATAATTGGACTGCAGGATGAGCACAGTAATTGAAGCATACTATGACAACCTTTAGACAGCTGACAGCAAAGATTGAGGTAACAATGTTCAAAGAAACATATCTGCAATTATTTCAAATAGGGCTTTCCAATTACCTCCTGAATTTAACAGAAACCTTGCAACACTTAGGATTAGCATCCCAAGAATTGTTCCTGTCAACTCAGGATAAGCATCTTTAGAGATGACAGACATTTTAAAGGACAGTCACCTTTGTTACATCAAGAATAGGCTGATATTAAGTGTAATGTTAAATACTAGTTCAAGTATTTCAGCAAAATAAAGTCTGTATGAAGCCATAACTATTTGCTTCACGTGCTATAATGCATTTCAACCAAACACACAATTCCTTGCAAATCCATTTTCCTCTTCACTTTAAGTCCAATCTCGATGCAAGATTCAAATTGCAAGTTTATCAGAAGCCTTCTGCAGACATGCTCTAGTAATTCCTTCTTCATTTGTAATGAATGAATGCCAACAGCCGAGCAAAATCATAATTGAGCGAGATTTTCTTCATCAGCAAAAGTCCACACACCTACAGTTTCCATTGGGGATTGTTAAGTAACAACAGAAATGTCAACAGCTTTTTCACCAGCACAGAGATTTATAACTATCCGTAACTATTTTTAAAATCCTATTGGGATTATGCACAACATTTAGGAGGAGCAGACACAAATAGTCAATGACTAAAAGTGAAATATAAAATGTGTACCTAGTGAGCAAAATGTAATTAGTGTCATAAATCTGTATCAGAAAGAAGGATCTATTTACTAAATGGACTAACACATGCATGAAAATGTCTTGAATATTCCAAAGGATCCAGATTGTATATATAATCGTTGGATATCATTAGTTAAAGAAAAATAATCTTAATTTTCCTTTTTTTCTAAGTTTAAAAATTCTAGTGAGGATGTTTCAGAACCTTATCCCTATTTCTTACGTGGCCTTGACCTCTGCCATGCCAAATTGTTGTCACTTCCAAGTTACCTCACAATAGGGTTAGAATTGTGTGAATGATGCACTCTTACAGATCTTTACTTCAAGGGATTTAAGATAGTGTGTTGTGATGGATAAAATGTTGCTTAACAGGCTGGAAACAGTAAGAATACCTGGATCTTTTTCTGAATGGCAGGCAGTGACTAGTGGGGTCACGCAGGGGTTGGTACTAGGAGCCCAGCTATTAATATGTTAATGATTTTGAGGGAACTACACGTAATATCTGTTTGCAGAAGACACAAAGCTGGGTGGAAGGGTGAGCTGTGAAGAGGATGCAGAGATGTTGCAATGTGATTTGGATTGGTTAAGTAACTGAGTAAATGCATGGCAGATGGAATAAAGTGTGGATAAATGAGGCTATCTACTTTGGTAGCAGAAATAGGAAAGCAGATTATTATTTGAATGGCTGTAAATTAAGAGAAGATAATGCTCAATGAAACCTGAGTATCCTTGTGCACCAGTCACTGAAAGTAAGTGCAGGTGCAGCAGGCAGTAAAAGAAGCAAACTGTATGTTGGCCTTCACAGACAAAGGGTTTGAGTACAGGAACAGGGATGCCTTACTACCTGGAATCTAGTGTGCAGTTTTGGTCTCCTTTATCTGAGAAGGATGCTCTTGCTTTAGAGGGAATACAGCGAAGGCTTACCAATCGATTCCTGGGATGGCAGAACTGATGCATGAGGTGAGTTTGAATCAGTTAGGATTGTATGCATGGAGTTTAGAAGAATGAGGTGGGTTATCCCTCAGTAACAGCACTATACAGGCTAGATACAGGAAGGATGTTCCCAATAGTGGTGGAGTTGAAAACCAGAAGTCATAATCTAAAGATTAAGGGGTAAACCTTTCAGGACTGAGATGAGGAGAAACTTCTTCACCAAGAGAATGGTGAGCCTTTCAAATTCACTACCCCAGAAAGTAATGCAAGCCAAAGTATTAAGAATTTTCAGGAACGAGGAAGATTTAGCTCTGGTCACTAAACGAATCACTGATATAGGGCAAGGCAGCATTAGGATACTGAGCTTGATGATCAGCCGTAATCATATTGAAAAGCAGAGCAGGCTCAAAGGGCTGAATGGCCTATTCCTGCTTCTATCTGCTATATATCATTCACATCTCAAATACCAGTGATTAATACCAATACCACCAATCTTAGCACCACTAAACACCTGAACTGAAAATATGTAAAATACCTCTGATCAAATTTCATAGACAATCTGTAGATTTCAATTACTCTGTGCTTGAACATCAATAGTAAACAGACTCCTACAATAACTGTATTAAAAACAGAAAATGCTGGAAGAATTCAGCAGGTCTGGAAACATCTGTAAAGAGAGAGAGGAACAGAGTTAATGTTAATTACCAGCTGCATTAAGCAAAATGTTTTCCACATGGCACTTTTTTTGTCAGATACTTTAAATTGGTGCCCAGGGATTTTGTGGCAACTGAAAAAGATTAAACCTCTAATAATCCATAAAGACTTATTCATAAAATGTATTAATACAATATAAATGTCCTCAAGTGATCAATTTGCTGAAAAAAAAACCAAAGACAATTAATCCTATAACAACCTTGAAAGCAGTCTAAGATTTTAATAGTAGCCTGTTGAGATACGATGTTCTGGACATTTTAAACGCAACCAAATACTGTCAGCTCAGACCTATGAAAAATAGCTTTAACAAATGTAAACAATGGATTCTATTAAACTTAGAAACACAGATTTTCTCCTTATGTTACAATAGACAGCTTGTCATTGCAGCTCTGGGTCTATGTCTTTGCTCTAAATGAAAGCTGTATTAATTTTGCATGGTTTTTGTTTTAAAGAGCTGGGGATTTAAGTTACTTTACAATCCTTCCCTCACTCAGGTTTATTCTTCCATGAAATCATGAAGGTTTATAGGTTAATTAGAATATTGAAATTGAGGTCTGATTGAATTAAACACTAAATTTCAAGTGTGTCTGCCGATTTTGTTTGTATTTATGCAATTCACATTGCTTCCTTTACCCCACAGTAAAAATGGAATCTGCTAGAAACATGGTTGGGGTTTCTGCATCTGGGCGATGTTCTCCAAAGTCCTCCTGGACATGGCAGAAATCAAGGCCTTTTCTTTTCACTTATCTTAAACCTTCTATATTCACCTTTGGTTTCCATTTTAAATTTACATATATCATTTGTCATCTGCAGTCTCTTGATTTTTCATCATCCAGAAAACTCTGAATTTGATTGTTTAATCTTTCCTCTTGCTGGACTGTACCCAAACTATTTCCTGTATAGAGCTAGCATGTTACTCTGTTATACTTCTGCCTGCCATTCTTTGATTCTGATTCACCTGGCCTATATCTGCTCTCACCCACTGACATTGGCCTTGCTCATTTGCTTCTTACCTTGAATTGCCCCTTATTGTAGGGACGTGGAAATGATACCTTTACATTGAATATAGGTACAGAACATGTTCAAACTGAATTATGAAACAGCAGCATTAGATAAGATGGACCTGGTTTATAGTGCTTCAAGTGAAGTGTCCTTTTTTATGTCCATTTAAAAGGAGTTATGTTCAACAATGTCTATTACTGCTCATTTACAAGAGTGTAGATCTCTTCTTACTATATACTTATCCTTTTCCATAACTAAACTAATACCATGTTAGAAGTAACACAACACCAGGTTACAACTAAAGAGGTTTACTTAAAGTTAGAAGCTTTCCGAGTGCTGCTCCTTTATCAGGTGAGGTGGAGGGAGGCATAGAATGTACAGGCACCTATAGGCCACCCTCCACCTCACCTGATGAAGGAGCAGTGCTCAGAAAGCTTCTAACTTTAAATAAACATGTTAGACTATTGCCTGGTGTCTTGTGACTTCTGACTTTGACCACCCTAATCCAACACCAGCATCTCTACGTTATAATACTATGATCGTTATCATTTTATACCCATTTTTACCCTTTTTGTGCCACATCCCAGAATCACAACATCATTGTGGTGAGAATTTTACCCACTTGTGAGGTGAGGCCATTGCAGAGAGAATCCACTAAAAGTAAGAGGAGCTGCAATGTACCCATGGCCAAAGGATCCCCTTTCATGTGTGCAAACTGCTGACTGAATGCAGCTGATCTTTCAACAGCCACCTCAGGACAGAAAGAGAGCAAGTACTTTTTCTGATTTAAGAATGAACCACAGGCAATGAAGGTATATACACAAAGTTAGGTCAGAGAGGTTTCACCTCTATCAATAGCTTGCTTAAAATTTACTTTTGAAAACATTTCTTTACCCTACTTCACGTAAGCTGCAGAATCCTTGCCTGCTTCAGTTATGGCCACAATTCCTGCTGGTACCTCTGAGTTCTGAACTGATTAGGAATGGGCAGCCATTGTGGTTAGAATAGTAAATCCAACAGCATGAGTCTTGTTCAGATGACTGGTTAGGCCCCTGGGCTGACAGAAAAAAATCTATCCTTTATTCCCATGTGACCACTCATACCTGCAACTCACCGTCCATTTTGCAACACTCTGCATATTCACATTCATCTAATTTAAACTTTTACATTTCCCCTTATTCTGACTCCATCTAATAACTACTATTTTCTTCTCTGGTGCCACCTATCTTTCCCAATTCTTGGCACACTGTGCTTTTCCTCTTAACTTCCATGTCTCTACTGAATCAGTTTAAACTCTTATCAATTGAACGAGATGTGGGATGATTTCATTCATAATATTAATCACAAATTTACAGGATTAAACATTTGCATCATGTCATTCAGGCTATTGTGGTGGCTTGAGCTTTCTGTTAGAACCTCAAGTGTTTGCCATTTTTTAAAAATAAAGTCCACTGTCTTTTGCATCAGTAATTATTATCTTTCTGAATGTCAAACATCTAATGCTACCCACTGGAGGAAAGAGTTCTGTGCAACATAATGATACTAAAGTCCTAATATATTGAGATTATCTAACTGGGTGACAGCAATTTTTTGAGAAATAATGTACACTCCTATAATCTGTATATGTTTCTAAGTGATCAATGGATTTTTTTCACATTAACAATTAACAGATGAACATTTACAGAAGTGAAAATTGATGCTATTAATCTTCTGTATTGTATGTCGACTATAAGACAATGCATTATATAAAAGTGTGTCTTTTTATAAATATTAAATAGATTTAAGCAGAAATACAATTTTCTTCAATTCTTTTTTAGGCAGTACATTTGGATCAGCTTAGGCTTGAAGGGCCGAAGGGCCTGTTCCTGGGCTCTAAATTTTCTTTATTCTTTGTTCTACTCCCAAGGCTTTAATATGCTTTTCCCAACTTGCATCTGAGTCACAAGAACCCTTATGTTCTAACCTTTCTATATTTCTTGCTATAGTGGCTTCCAATACTGTTGCTGAACAATAATACCCAAAACATTTTTGAACGTTTATTTGAGGTTGAATCACATACTAAGAATCAATCCCACTTGGTTGATCGAAGTACAAGAGAAAGTGAGTAAACGAAGTAAACTGGGGTTTCCCCTCAGTTTCAAGGGCCATTCCTGTTTGACTTCGCTCAATTCATTGTTGAACTTTTTGCTCTTCAGGCAAAAGTTTAAGATCCTGACTGGGATAGTGAGCATCAGGATGGCTAATTAATAGGCTTGCTCTGAGAAAAGAACCCTTATTTGATGCTGACATCAAGGTCCTAAGATCCTAAACTATGAATAAAAAGATTGATACTTGAAGTCCCAATGTTCATATTTAAAAGTGGACAAAGGTAGCATTTCATATATAAGATATCAAAATGAAACAAAGAACCTATTTAAAATTGGCAAAAAGAAACCTTTGTTCACTCAAATGAGATTTTTGTGTATGGAACAAAGTTTCTTCCTTCTTAGGAGAGTATCAGAAAACAAAATGGAACTTATCAAATGAACATAACTTTGTTCATATTAGCATAGATACAGCAACTAAAATCGATGATGAAAGCTCAACAAATGAATAGAAGTTTGCAAGCTCCTTTGCAACTTTTACAGTACTAGTATGGAACATGAGACACAATTATTTAGGAGATTCTCAATTGGAGAAAAGAATGCACAGGTACAATAAAGCCAGAAGAGCTAGGAATTCTTCTGATTTGTTATGTGTTCTCTGCAGAATGACATTCAGTCTCACTTACTTGAATCCACAAACAAAAGCACAAGGAATTTTAAAAATTGAAAAGACTTCAAGAACTAGCACTGATGTCATTTAATTGTACTGTCCCACCCACAACCATCAGAATAATTTGTAAAATGAAAATGATGGCAACAGTTTCTTATTTGTCCTTGCTCTGGTTATTTGAATTCAGATGAGAGTGAATCTTCACAGTACATTGTTCCCTCTCTGGAGATGTCAAAGAAAGAACAGAGCAAATAATTGCACGGGTTGGTCCTGAGAGATATTAGTGAACATCTTGCCACCTCAGCAAGCACGTACAATGCAAGAAGGTCCATGGTAGGGGTGGAGGAAGGGCTGGTAATGGGTAATTAAGGTCTATAAAAATGGTTAATTAACTACTTCATAAGGTAACCATTAGGGTCCTCTTGTGGTGCAGAGGTAGTATTGCTACCCCAGAACTGGGAGTCCCAGGTTCAAGTCCCATCTGCTCCTTTAAAAAAGGTAACTTGTGGCAGAGAGGTAGTGTCCCTAACTCAGGACTAGAAAAGCTGGGTTTAAGTTTCACCTGCTCCAGAGGTATGTAAAAACATCTCTGAACAGACTGATTAGGAAAAATAAGTTAAATTAAAGAAAAAATAACCATTCTGAAAGGGCAAGCACTATGTGAGAAGGTCCATGGGGATGGATTGGCAATGGTTAATTAAAGTCTATAAAAGTGGTAAATTAAGTGCTTTATAAAGTAACCATTCTGAAATAACTAGTGTTGAATGTGTGTTAATTCCATCCAATCTTAATTTCTCTCAGTTTGTGGGTGGATGCTGAGTTGTATGCTAGCCTTCATAGGAAGCAAAGATAATTCTATAAAGCTCCAGAAATTTAAACCTGATAAGGGTTATAGCTGTGCTTATAAACCATCTTCTTAACCAAAACAAATGCCACTCCTACAAAGATGTACAGTCACCACCACTGACCATTAATGATGCTCTATACACAAAATAGATAAACTATGACTAGTAGCAGTGAACTCTTCAAACAACCACATCCCTGTGCCACTTATTGGTATAGGTGCCAGAAGTGGAATTCTGGGTAGTATCACCTCAAGGGCCTCAACGTACCATGCCTGGCAGGTGATTGGGGCTGGTCCTGGGCAACAACATGCCCGCTGGGTAGCCCCCAACTTAGCTAAACCTGGGGCTAATTGGGGAATGGGGGTAAGAGCCTTATGCTGCCCTTGTCTTCAACCAGTCTTAATTACCAGACTGCTATCCCATTGAAATCCAAAAGAAAAAAGGAACTAATCCCTCAGAGTCCCTGGCTCACACCTCTCATAATTTGGATTTCATAAAGACTAGGCTAGCAGTGATGATATCTCAGGCACAAAAGCTGCCAGCTTTTCATTGGTTGACAGTTTTAGATGAGTCAGGACTTCACTATCAAGACATTTGATTTACCGAGAGACTTGCCATCAGATCTTAATAAGTTTTCTGGAAAGTCAACCAGCAAGTTTTTCTCCTTGGTGCAAGTCAAGATTCAGTCATGACTGAACACCGACATCGCCACACTGGCTATAAGGTGTCCAGCATTTCTGGTGTTTACTAATCGGAAGATGTTAAGGTTAATTAAAAGTCATAAGAACAAGAGAGGCAAAAAGCATCTTGCACATATTAAAATGTGAACAAACATACTCCACAATACAAATTCTACTTCCTCACACTGCTTTCTCCAAGGGAAAATGCTCCCAGTTTTTTCCATTTCTGTCGCACCTGTTCTCATTATATCACACTGCACAGGAAGCTTCCAACATATTTTCCCTTAACCAAGGATGCCCCACTTTCAGCACTTCTACTCTCAGCCTTTCCTCAGTTCTTCCAGAATGTAAGTAGAGATCCCCCCTTACTTTCCATCCACCAGTCTCTACATACAAAGAATCATCCTCAGTTATTCACATCACCTCCAGCAGCATGTCACCAAACATATCTTTCCCTCCCATCAGCATTCTGCAGGGACCAATCCCTCCGAGTCCATGGCTCACACCTCCGTCACTCTAAAACTCTCTTCAGCCCTCCATGACATCTTCACTTGCAACTGGAGGATGTAAGCACTTGTCTTCACTATCCAAGACTTGAAAAGCACCTTCCATCTAAAGTAACATTTCACTTGCATTCCTTTCTATTTAGTCTAATGTATTTGCTGCCCGCAATGTGGTCTCTTTGACACTGCAAACTGAATGACTCTATGTTGTGGAAACCCCACTCTACTCTCAGACATGACCCTGACCTACCAAATGAGTGCCTTTTTAATAAATCATCTTGCATATCACATTTTCTACTTGGCATTGTACAGCCTTCAGAACTTAGCAATAAGTTCAACAACTTCAGACCATGAGTCTACCTTCATTTTGATTACATCCTGCCATCATTTTCAGCTTAAAACCACATTTCAAATGCTTATCAGTTCCAAAGCAATCATTTTGGATTCAATGTTAACTATGTTTCTCTTCAGTTTGTGTTTATACTATTAAAAATTTAATTACAAATTGACTATTTTTTCTTTGAAATGAATCACTGATCAATAAAGCAGAAAGGAGCTTTTAAGGACAAGCTGCATAATTCCAACTTTGTATGCAATCTGGCCAGGGAATATAGTTCTTTTTTATGTAACAGACACAGGTATGCATGTTCAGCGCTTCAATATAAATTGGCAAGTTTATTTTCAATGCCAGAGTCTACAGATAACTTTAGAAATGTTTAAATTTTTTTCTCTGAATCTATTATGTACTGGCTCCTTTGTGTCAAAGTGCATGAAAAGAATCAAACTAGTTAATATATATGCAATAATGAGGAGTGAATAAACTGTCCACAAATCTTGAATTGTTGAGTTAGCTGTAGAAAATAAATTCTCTTCATAGATTTCTACTACATAATTAAGAACCAAATAAAAACATTACACAATAAAACTTCAAACCCATTTTTCAGCAAGATCAATTTACTGATTTCTACTCTATTGCAGTAGGGAAATGTGTACAACTGGAACCTGATCTTGACACACTTTTATTAGCTCTTGATTTCAGAGACATAATTACAAACATGCTTGTCCTAATCTAACAGTCACAGTTTTAGAATGCTCTTGGATTGAGCAGAACAAGTGAATCCCTTGGTAATGCATACCACAAAAATGCAATTAAACTCAATTACTATACAATTAAATCTCCCTTCTCGCTCTTTAAGCATAATTAGAATTATATATAAACAATCATTTAAGTAAAAATCAAAGACTTCCATATTTTTTAACCAAGCATTATATTACAATACTCATTGTACTAAAATTGCTTAAAATTTAGAAATACATTATGGTTTGTGATTAAATCTGACAGTAAATGACTTTTTTCCACCCATATGGTTTTAGAGATTTCTTTTTTGTAACACTAGTTTCAAGCTAGCCTGTCAATCTGTACCTTCTCAAAGTTTTCAAAGAGTGTATGTTATCCTTCAAGGAACAATTCGGTATGGAAAATTCAATGGGTATGCTGCTTTCAAGGCATCCATTGCTCAGGAACTCATTTAAAATTTCCAACAAATGTAATCCCATGAACCCTGCTTCCACAACATGTTTTAGCAGCCAGGGTCATTTTAACATACTTTCATTACCTTTGCTTCTTCAGGGCCACAGTGGTGGTGGTGGGACACATATAGGTGATGCAATTGGTGCAAAACAATAAGCTCTACCACCATCAGGTCATCCCACCTGAAGCAGTCAAGTATGCAACAAGTAATAGGAAAGAATTATAATATGTCTGAGGGTAGGAAAATGATCCTATAGCACAGAAGGTAATGCAAAATTTTGGCCATAAAGTACATATGGCCTATCCACTCCTTATATATTTTTCTATACATTTTCCCTCAAGTAGAAATACTAAATCTGGCCTCCATGTCAATAAATATTGAAATTATTTCTGTCTTTTTCCTCACTCTTTACATCTATGCAAAACTTCAAGTGAAACTTCAAAGGAAGCAATAAGAGATAACATTGTGCTTCAATACTTTTTCCAGATTTCACAATACTCATTAATGCCTTCTTTTAGCCTTCTAAATTCATCATTAACTACATCTACATTCATCAGTAAAAATTAGAAGTATTGAACAGATGAATGTGCTATGGGATATGAAAGCAATGTGTTTCTTTTCTTACATATTCTTTTCTCCGGATACTATGTCTACTTGTCAAATTCTCCAATAAATGTCAGATTTTGTTATAGAAATAATAATAAGGTCTTAAGTAAATCTGAGACTGAGCTTCCAAAAATAATCACCAAACTATAGACCATATCAAGGTACAAATAAACAGTTCATATGCTGAACTGCATGGTTGCAAAATAAACCACATCGGGATTTATAAAATGGCTTATTCCAACAATATTGCATGAAATTACAACTCTCTTTCAGGTCAGTATTGCATTGAAAAGGCCAAATCCTCACTGCTTCGTGAACAGTAGAATACTTCAACTAATCTGTTTCATAAACAGTTGAAGTAAAAGCACAAAGGAGTTCACAATAAACCCATGCATCAAAAGATTAAACCTCCTGTAATCAGTGTAATTTGTTTTGAATCATCATCACCTTCATCCTCTTACTCAGAATTATCTTCATTATATGTCATTGTCAGGAGGTTGCCTCTTTGCTTTAGATTGTTGCAGAATGATTCTTTGAACCATGCCAAACTTGCTTGAACATTCCTGGAATTTATTCACTCTTTACTAAGAATGGTGAACAGGTCCTCAAGGTTGAAGCTTAAATCAGAGGAAAAGCTGAACGTTGCTCAGTGAGTTGGAAATCTGATCAATGCAGTAGGCATAAACTGAAGATTCCCAATTCCAGTCAGTACAGCAGGTCAATGAGAATTCTGTCTATATAAATCTGATAGAGTCAGGATTGCTGCATTTCTCCCACATGTTGCCATTGATAAGGCTTGCATTCTGTCTTTCCAATGGACCCTATTCCATGCCACTCCTTCCCAGTGCAATGATAGTGTTGTCTGCATGGACCATGCTACATTAATGGACTCAAACTTGCATTGTCATATCCTCATAGATTCTGCCTACCACAGAGTATCTGTACTACACTCTTGAATGTGCTGTATGTAGCTACACTTTTGCTACTGAGTCTGTTATGTCTCTGTGTATCCGCTTGTCTAAAAATGACTGCCCCTATTCCCAGTAAGTCTTGTAATCTCCTTTTATTTTCTAATGCACAGAATACTGATTACATTTCCATAGGGGGCCAGTTAGCTTAGTTGGTTGAAAGACTGGTTTACTATACTGAAGTATGCTAACAACATCATGAGGTTAACATGAAGAATTCTCCTTCTCAACCTCTCCCCTCATTTGAGACATAGTGCCCCTCAGGTTAAACCACCACCAGTTCTCTCTCTCTCTCTCTCTCATGAGAAAGCAGCCCTATGGCTGGGTAGGACTATGATAACTTTACCCTTTGTTCGATATTTTCAATGCATGCAACTGTTAATGTCAGGTCAAACTAATGGAGGCCACCTATAATCTGCTAGCAGTCTCCACACTAATGGAGTGCGCTTCATGAATAGAAAGTAGAAAATATAACCAAGGATAAGGTCTTAAATGGAAAACTAATTAACTTATTTGGTTACCTGTTTCCATGAGGCATGTAGCTGATCTTTTGTTATCAGCCAGTCTCAGAGGTTTTCCTGGCAATGGGAATACAGCAGGAAAACATCTCAGGGCACCCCATTATTTTACCAGGCATCTGTCTTCTAACCCATCTCCTTAGGCCTAGAAACCCCAGCTCTCATATTGGAAGCACTTGTCTCTCACCCATCAACCACACGATCAATCTATTTCTTTACAGTTGAATGCAGGCAAATCTCCAGTTAACATCCACCATCAGAACACAACCAAAAACTTAATTACTGAACATTAATAATCTAAACCAGTCAGACCTCAGAAGTACTGTATTACATTCCAAGGTAGATGATCACAGATTTTAATCAAAACTCAATGTTGATAATTATGGGAAATGTCTGTTGCAGACATATTATAAATGCTGCAGGATCATGATTTTCTTGTGTTAGTCCTCCTTCAGAACAAATATTTCAGGAATACTTTTGTTCTTATAACATTTGTTGAATGATACCACACAGTTTAGTACCCAGTTATTCTAACAGCTTTTGCAACATTTAAAATATTAATATCAAATTTCTGAGAACAAACTTCTAATACATAACATGGAATAACAAAAATGCAAAAACAATTTCAGTTGAATTATATGCTTAGTGTCAAAACAATATATGGAGGCAAATAAAAGTGTCTTCAGATTGGAGATAAACTGATGCACTATAACAGCAAATCTGCATTTTTTAAAAATGCAAGGCTGTTGGACTGCTACCATTTCCTGGTTTCTCTTGCTCCCTGATGATTCATCCAAGGCTTTAATGCTGTAGTACATTAGTTGTCCCCAATATCTCATTTCAAGGCATGCTTGTGTTTTATTCATTCCTATTACAATGATGTTTCTTTCTATTAAAACACTGTGCTTTGTACAATTAAAGATGTATTTTCTACAATAGAGAATATAAAGAGAAATAGTGTTGAAGTATATTTTTAAACAGGTTTCAGGTAAAAAAAACTGAATAAGAAAATTATACAAACAATTTAATTGTGAATTGACAGCCTAAATATTCTAGTGTATGCACTCAGGGCTGGATTGTATTGCCCCTTGTCAGATGGATTTTTGGCAAAGGTGTGGGGAAAGGGGAAGTAAGATATGACTGTTGGCCAGTCCACCGTCTTTCAACTTAGCCCAAACTAGTGTCTATAAAGCAGTTGGTATATGTGTGATGAAATTGGGCAGTCCACTTGCCATTCTTAAATAAGTAATTATCAGGCAATTACATTTGAAACTAAGAGAATTGACCTGAATGTTACATTGTCCAAGACATAAGGCAGTTGACATGGGCAAGCAGGTTGGAGTGAGAAGTCTATCTTAAAATTAAATTTGTAAAAGAAGTGGATCAGTACTTGGTGCTATGATGTTGTGGCCATAATAGAGACGTGGGTTTCTCAGGGGCAGGAATGGTTGCTGGACGTTCCAGGGTTTAGAACATTTAAAAAGAATAGAGAGGGGGGAAAAAGCGGAGGGGGTATAGCACTGCTAATCAGAGAGGGTATCACAGCTACAGAAGTTACCATTGTCAAGGAGGGTCTGCCTACTGAGTTAGTATGGGTGGAAATTAGGAACAGTAAGGGAGCAGTCTCCTCATTAGGGGTTTATTACAGCCCCCCCCCAATAGCAGCAGGGAGACTGAAGAAAGCATAGGTCGGCAGATTTTGGAAAAGTGTGAAGTAGTAGGGTTGTTGTAATGGGTGACTTTAACTTTCCCAATATTGATTGGAACCTCCTTCGAGCAGAAGATTTGAATGGAGCTGTTTGCAGGCACAATGGGAGGATATTTAATTGGGGAAAAGGAAACTATGATACTATCAGACGTGAGTTGGGAAGCATGGACTGGGAGCAATTGCTCCATGGAAAGGGCACTATAGACATGTGGAGACTGTTTAAGGAACAGTTGTTGCGAGTGCTGAATAAAAGTGTTCCTCTGAGATAGGCAAGAAGGGGTAAGATAAAGGAACCTTGGATGACGAGAGCAGAGGAGCTTCTTGTCAAAAGAAAGAAGGCAGCTTAAGTAAGGTGGAGGAAGCAAGGATCTTGCTTAGCTCTAGAGGATTATAGGCAAGCGAGGAAGGAGCTCAAAAATGGTGTGAGGAGAGCCAGGAGGGAGCACGAAAAAGACTTGGCAGGAAGGATTAGGGAGAATCCAAAGGCATTTTACACGTATGTGAGGAATAAGAGAATGATCAAAGAAAGAGTGGGGCTGATCAGGGATAGCATAGAGAACTTGTGTATAGAGTCTGAGGAGGTAGGGGAAGCCCTAAATGAGTTTTTTGCTTCTGTCTTTACTAAAGAAAAGGACCTTGTAGTGAATCAAACCATTGAGGAGCAGGTAAGCATGCTGGAACGGATAGAGATTGAGGAAGCTGATGTGCTGAAAATTTTGACAAACATTAAGATTGACAAGTCGCCAGGGCCAGACCAGATTTGTCCTCGGCTGCTTTGAGAAGTGAGAAATATGATTGCTTCACCGCTTGCGAAGATCTTTGCATCCTCGCTCTCCACCGGAATCGTATCTGAAGACTGGAGGGAAGCAAATGTAATTCCTCTCTTAAAGAAAAGAAATATGGAAATCCCCGGTAATTACAGACTAGTCAGTCTCACGTCTGTCGTCAGCAAGGTGTTAGAAAGGATTCTGAGGGATAGGATTTATGACGATCTGGAAGAGCATGGCTTGATTAAATGCAGTCAGCACGGCTTTGTGAGGGGAAAGTCATGCCTCACAAATCTTATTGAGTTCTTTGAGGATGTTGCTAGACAAGTTGATGAGGGTCGAGCTGTGGATGTGGTGTATATGGACTTCAGCAAGGCATTTGATAAGGTTCCCCATTTTAGGCTCATTCAGAAGGTCAGGAGGAATGGGATACAGGCTGTCTGGATACAGAATTGGCTGGTCGACAGAAGACAGCGAGTGGTAGTGGAAGGAAAGTATTTGCTTGGAAGTAAGTGGTGAGTGGTGTTCCACAGGGCTCTGTCCTTGGGCCTCTACTGTTTGTAATTTTTATTAATGACTTGGATGAGGTGATTGAAGGATGAGTTAGCAAGTTTTCAGATGACACAAAGGTTGGAGGTGTCGTTGACAGTATAGACGACTGTTTAGGCTGCAGCATGACATTGACAGGATGCAGAGATGGGCTGAGAGGTGGCAGATGGAGTTCAACCTGGATAAATGTGAAGTGATGTATTTTGGAAGGTCGAACTTGAAAGTTGAGTACAGGATTAAAGACAGGATTCTTGGCAGTGTGGAGGAACAGCGGGATCTGGGTGTGCAGGTACATAGATCCATTAAAATTGCCAACCAAGTGAACAGGGTTGTTAAGAAAGCATATGGTATTTTGACTTTCATTAACAGGGGGATTGAGTTTAAGAGCCGTGAAATCTTGTTGCAGCTCCATAAAACTTTGGTTAGACCACCCTTGGAATACTGTGTCCAGTTCTGGTTGCCCTATTATAGGAAAGATGTTGGTGCTTTGGACACGGTTCAGAGGAGGTTTACCAGGATGCTGTCTGGAATGGAGGACTTATCTTACGAAGAGAGGTTGACTGAGCTCGGACTCTTTTCATTGGAAAAAAGAAGGAAGAGAGGGACCTAACTGAGGTGTACAAGATAATGAGAGGCATAGATAGAATTGATAGTCAGAGACTTTATCCCAGGGCAGAAATTGTTAACATGAGGGGTCATAGTTTTAAGCTGTTTGATGGAAAGTATGGAGGGGATGTCAGAGGCGGGTTCTTCACGCAGAGAGTTGTGGGAGCATGGAATGCGTTGCCAGCAGCAGGTCATTGGGGATATTTAAGAGACTGCTGGGCATGCATATGGTCACAGAAATTTGAGGGTTCATACATTAGGTTTACCTTACATGAGGATCAATGGTCAGCACAACATCGTGGGCTGAAGGGCCTGTTCTGTGCTGTACTGTTCTATGTTCTAAGTGGGAAGGCAGTCAAGGCTCAGTATTCATGGATGCATCAGATGTTACCCGTCCTGTTGTTTCTCCACACCTGGACTCCAAACCCTTCCTTGGTCATCCTCCTTCAGCTCCTTGATTCCTCACTACCAAGACCCCAGAGACCGGACACTACGCTAATCTCACCCAGGAACCTCTCAGCTGTGCCCAGAAACTTGTGGAATTATAGAATTGCCAGTCAATCATATTAGCCAGCCACTTAAGGATGGCATTTCCTCCCATTGGGGGTTGGGGAGATTCAGAGATCCCACTCAATGTCCAATGACTCCATGTGCAGGGTGCTACCATGACAGGTGCTTTTCTGAACTCGGTGCACTGTCACCTGACTGTTGCATCGGGACAAGAGGTAAAAAGCGACACTCACTCTACATTGAAATTTAGCAAATAGAATTAACTGGTTAATTCTTCAAAAAAGTACTGTGAATTAGATTAAATCTCTGGAAAATCACTTGAGCTTCATCAAGTCAAATCACAGATTCACAACATTGTTGCAGCTAAAAAGACGACCATTCAGCCCATCATGTCTGCACTGACTCTCTGAATGAACAATAAACCTAATGCCATTTCCTTACAGTCTCCATATAACTCTGCACAATCTCTATTTGCAAATAAAAATCCAATTCCCCCTTGAATGTCCCAAGTGAATCTACCTACACAATAGTTGCAAGCCACACATTCTCGATCTGAAGAATCGCTGTGTGACGATGTTTATTCTCCTCCATCATTGCTTCTTTTGCATTACCTCAAATGTGTGCACCTTTACACTAATTCAATCAGTGAGACCAACATTTTCTTCACACCTATTCTGTCCAGATCTACAAGACTTTGAATATGTCTAACAAATCTCAACTTAATGCCGTTTTCATAAAAAGTCCCAACATTTTCAATTTATCGATGCAACTGAAATTCTTCATTACTGGAATTATTCTCATGAATTTTTTTTTGCACTATGTCTTAATCTCTTAATGTGTGTGGTGCCCAGAACTATATGTAATATTCTAGTTACAGCTAATAAATACAGAAAGGATTCATCGCTATACCCAGTTGTACTGCCTCTCCCATGACCTGTGATCCCCATCCCGCTCTCACATTCCTTTTGGTCTAGGGTCTTATAAAGAACCTCCAGTTCTGGTGTGTACATTATAGTTAGGTGCTATCTCTCCCCAATGATAAGCTACCACTTTCTGGTTGGCTGGTACCTCTTGGAAGAGTTGATTTGTGCCAAAGACCTCAGTCCTGGTGAATGACAGAATGTGGCCTCTTGTGTATGAAAGGCATTTGGCCCATTGGCTTGGCTGAATTCAACCCGAAGTGTAAATTCCTTTGAATACTTATTTGCAATTTATAATTTTCTTCATCTAAACGTTATTCCAACAAGAACTGATAAGTGTAAAGTCAGGATATTTCCATTTACCTTACAAGACTGTCAAAAAAAACCTTTCCTGTATCAATGAAAACATGAAAAGCATGAGTAAATACTACATGATATTGACTAAGTTTTTGCAGAATTCTGAATGAAAATTTGCACAATTTTAAATAAATAGATATTTCATGGTGTGCAGCTTTAATTCATGAATAACTCATGAATCTGATTATTTTGTTTTTAAAAGATTTTTTCCCCAGCTCCAATAGAAATTGAAAATAAGATTGAGCATTTGACACAATCTCTAGGTCAATATGCTGACTACTACATACTTGATTTATATTAAAGGATATCATTTCTCCAAATGTGTGGTTGATTGGCCTTTCGATAAAGTCAAAAAATAATTACATCCACGAAAGACACAAAGACCAAATTGGAGATTATAAAGGGGTTGAGGGGAGTTCACGACAAGTGGCTGGGATGTCCATGGCAAGAGCTGGGAGGCTACATTTCAGTCTAACACCATCTTAATGCTGGGCCCCTCAATCAGGCAGAACTTATCCAATAACTATTTGCTTGGTAGTGTTTGTGAGACATTGGAAAGGTGTGACACCCTAAGATCATGCCATCTCCAAAGTTCTAGTGGACCCAGGGATTGTGGATGTCATTTGGTTCATCAACAGGCCACAACCAGAAATCCCACATCAGCCCCTTCTATCCCCAAATGTTTATTCATTCCATTTGTAGATCATCATGCTAAACAGAAAGATCTACATTGTTTTGTGCTGCTTGCCTTGTGCTTCCAAAAGTCAGGCTACTCACAATAATAATAAACGTTTCTGCTTTGTTTTTCCAGTATTTACATTTAAATAAATATTGAAAGTTTTGAAACATATTGTGTATGCGTATTCATTGATTATTCTTGCTGTAAGGATAGTGACTTTTTTTTATGGTAGTCTCTTTTAAAGTGTGGACTGAAATGGGGAAGTGGATTTTAGACTCCCAGACAGCCAATGGGCATTAGAGGAGCAGGTATGAAGACTGAGGTTTCTAAAACAATAATTGAGTAATTATGAGAGGATGAAATTCCCCAAACATTAATTGGGATAGTCATAGTGTAAATAGTTTACACAGGGCAGATTTCTTGAAATGTTTTCAGGACAGCTTTTAATGTCAAAATGTAGAAAATCTAATAAGGGACAGTGCAGCGTGGGACCTTATTCTTGAGAACAAAGCCAGACAGCTGCTTTTAGTGATGGTGACCTCAACACAGTGCACTCAGTTCGTTGTGAAAAGTGTTCTGCAAGAAATGGTTTTGGATTGGGGACAGGAAGATTTTACTAAAAGAAGACAGGATCTGACTGAAGTAGACTGGGAACAGGGAACTTCTGGATAAATATATGGCAGAATGGTGAGGATATTGGCAAGATACAGACCCAGCATGTTCTCTTTGAGGTAATCTATCAGAGCAACAAACCAGACAACTCTGGATGTCCAGGAATATTCGGGACTGGATATGAAGGAAGGGAGGGGCTTTTCACAGGTTAAAAAGGGAGCAAATCAATCAAGACTCCCATGGAGTAGAAAAAGTGCAATTTGGAGATCATAGAGCAGTCATGAGAAAACATTGGTAGGTAATGTTAGGCAAAATCCCATGATATTCATTAAATAGACGATCAAAGGGAAGAGGATAACCATGGAAAGAGGAGGGACCAAAGCAAGATCAGTATGAGGTGCTGGAGGACTTGAGTAGGGTGTCAAATGTGTACTTTGCATTTGTCTTCACTTTGGAGAAGGTCCAGAATTCAAAAAGAGGGACTGAGTTTCTTGAGGAAATTGGCATTGGTACTGAGGAGGTATTAAGACTCTGGTGCAGCCGCATCCAGAGTATTGAGTGCAGTTTTGGTCGCCATACTATAGGAAGGATGTGGAGGCACTGGAACGGGTGCAAAGGAAGTTTACCAGGATGTTGCCTGTTATGGTAGGAAGATCGTATGAGGAAAGGCTGAGGCACTTGGGGTTGTTTTCATTGGAGAAAAGAAGGTTTAGGGGTGACTTGATAGAGGTGTACAAGATGATTAGGGGTTTAGATAGAGTTGACCGTGAGAACCTTTTTCCA
>NC_057715.1:60316247-60327168 GCF_004010195.1 Chiloscyllium plagiosum | reverse complement strand
TTCTATGTTCTATGTTCTATGTTCTATGTATTAGAGGTTTTGTTGGGCTTAAAAGTGAACAATCACCAGATCTGGATGAGTTGTATCCCAGGCTGCTGTGGGAGATGAGGAAGGAAATTATAGAGGCTCTGACCCAAATTTTAAATTGTGTTCTGGCCACAGGGGAGGTGCCAGATGGCTAGAGAGCAGCTAATGTGATTCCATGTTACAAGAAAGGTAGTAGAGATAAATCATGGAATTACAGACCACCAAGCCTCACCTCAGTGATAGGGAAACTATTGGAGAAATTATTTTCTGAATGCTAGAGTACAGACCCATAGTCCTCAACTGCTCCTCATAATACAAGTCCTTCATCTGCGGGATCATTCTTGTAAACTTACTCTGGATTCCCTCCAATGCCAGCACCTGCTTCCTTAGATATGAGGTCTAAACTGCTCACAAATATTTCCAAATGCAATCTGACTGGAGTCATATAACAGCCTCAGTAATGCAGCTCTATCCTAACCCTCTTGAAATGAATGCTAACATTACATTTGTCTTCCTAACTACCAACTTGAACCTTAAGGTAACGTTACAAGAAACTGGAACTAGGCCTCCCAACTCCCAACTTTTTACTTCATATTTCCGAAACCTTTCACTGTTTAGAAAATAGTTTATGTCTCTACTCTTCCCACCCAAGTACATAACCTCACACTTTCCCACATTGTATTCCATCTGTCATTTCTTTGCCCACCCCCCTAGCCCTAGTTATGCAATTGACCAGGACCCTGGTCCCAGCATGGTTCAGGTGGGACCCCATCCCTGTGGAACAGCTCCCTCCTTCCCCAGTACTGGTGCCAATGTCCCATGAATTTAAACCTGTTCCTTCCACACCAATTGTCGAGCCACCTCTTTAATCTTGTTTACCCTGTGCCAATGCGCTCATGGCTCAGGCAGTAATCTGGAGATTATTCCCTTTTTGTTTCTACTTTTTAAATTTAGCCTTCAGCTGATATTCCCCCTGCAGAATCTCTTTCACCCTCAGTGTTGGTTTCTGCATGGACCACGGCAACTGGATTTTTCCCCTCCCACTCCAAGTTCCTCTGCAGCTCAGGTGAGATATCTTAAACTCAGGCACCCGTCAAGCAACACAGCCCTTCAGACTCTCAATCCTCGCCACAGAGAACAGTGTCTTTTCCCCTGACTATACTATCCCTGATTATGACTATATTTCTCTTTTCTTCCCCACCTTGAATGGCTCTCTGTACCATGGTACTATGGTCAGTTTGCTCTAAGGGGTGTGACTGCCTCCTGAAACACAGCATTCAGGTAACTCTTCCCCCATCCTGATGTGTTGCAGTGGAGCTGGAGTACCTCAAAGCTACTAACACTTGTTACAAATGTGGTCATTATGAACCTAGTTGGGGTCCAACAAGCTCCCATATCATGCAGTTACAACACGTCCTCTGGCCTAACATTTCTGTTTTGTTTTACATAGTTCTTACTTTGATTTTTTTTAAAAATTGTATTGGTCTTTTAGTTTGTAACCTGTAATAATTTCCCTGATTAACCTTCAATATTAAAGTAATCTGTAATAGACAGCTAAATTTGTAGCTATACCAACTTATAATATCACTGTTTTGTGCTGGGCCTTTGATCATGGGCTTCAATTTATCCCATTTAAAACAAAACTTACAAACTATGAGCCAAAAAAAGCAAGCAAAACGCACCTCTTCCAGTCTGCATTGAATTTCCACACCACCTCCAAATTTCCCAAACAATGTACTCACCTGGGATTTTCTTTTTGACCATGCAAAGCTTATGGATTTCAGCAATGTCTTTGACAAGAATGATTTTTTAAAAATTGAAAGCAGAGGTTCTAGGGTAACTTGACAAGTTAGATCCAAAATTGGTTTAGTCGTAGGGACAGAGGGTACTAGTGGAAGGCTGTTGTGTGACTGAAGGACGGTATCCAGTGAAATATGTAAATGGTACAGAAGAAATTAAGGTGGTGTGATGATAAGTAAGTTTGCAAATAACATAGAAGATTGGCTGGATGGTTGGCAATGAGGAAAAGGGTCTTAAGCTACAGAAAGATATAAACAAATTGAGCATATGAGTAGAATGTGAGGTGATGCACTTAGTAAAAAGTAACAAGATAAGAGAGTACTCAATGATTGACAGAACACCAGGAAGCTCCGAGAAACAGAGGCATCTTGAGATATTTGTTCAAAGATCCCTGCAGGCAACAAGACAGATTAACCAATGTTGCTTAAGAAGGCGAACGGGACATTTGCCTTTATTGTTCATGGTACAGATCATTAGAGCAGGGAGGTTAAGTTGAAGCTGTACAAAACTTTGATTAGGCCCCAGCTTGAGTACTGTTTGTAGTTCTGGTTGCTATACCACAGGAAAAATACATTTGAAATGGAATGGCAGCAGGGAAGATTCACCAGGTGTTGCCTGGGACAGATCATTTCAGCTTTGAAGAAAGGCTGGATAAGCGTGGGTTGTTTTCTTTAGAACAGAGAAGGCTTGAGAAGGGATCTGACTGAGGTGTATAAGATTCTGAGGTTGATAGGAAGTAATTGTTCCCTTTAGTCGAAGGATCAATGACAAGGAGAGCATAATTTTAAGGTGAAAAACAGGGTATATAAGGCTATAACTTATGGGTGTCAGGTGACTCATTGCTCCAATCCTGCAGTCATCCCACTGGGTTTTAAAACAGTTCATAGAACCATACAGGATAGAAGAGGCCCTTCAGGCCATCAACTTTGCTTCAGAAAATTATCTTTCTGAACATCTCTGCTTAATTTAAACCAGCAATACAGAAAAGATTTATCCCCTGCAGTAATTGTGAAAATTCAATATCTCAAAGGTCACTATTTAAAGTAAAAATTAACAACTTTATTTTTTAAAAAAATAACAGAGAATAATTAACTAACAACTCTTTACAACTCCTTTCTCTAACCTATCTTTTAGCTTCCCCTTCAATAATAACAGTCCGATACAACCCCCGATTAAGATTTACCAAAAATTCAAATTTCAAAACCAGCCAGCTGTCGAATTTTCTCTTTATATCTTCCTCTGTCTTCTTTTCGTCTTCTTAAGGATATCTGTTTCACAAGTCTCTGATCGATAAAGATACCTTTAAGAGAGCTATTCTCCGGGCAGTCTGCATGTGCTGTTGGCTTGGTAGTTCTCCCCCAACTGTTCAATTTTCCCCAGTCTTATAGCCCAAAGCATTGGATTGTGTCATTGGCTTTTAATATTATCAATATACTCAATTCAATCTTGATTGGAATTTGATATTTTTCAGGGTATCATTTAAATTGATTGGCCAAATCCAATTTTTTTTTGTCTCCAGGCAACCAGCTACACTAACTGCTGGACCAAAAGGTTACATTGTATCTTGTTCAGAAGACTTGGTGCTGTCAGGTAGTTCTACTAGCTTTTAACTTTCTTAAAGGTACTTTACACCCACAAATTCATAACACTAGGCATCTAGTTGTCCAGCACCTGACCTAGAGCCTTGAATGTTATGACATTTCAAAAATTCATCCAAGTACTTACTAAAGGTTGTGACATTTCACGCCCCCTAGGTAGTGCCTTCCAAATTCCAACCACCCTCTTTGTGAAAAATAAATTCCTCAAATCCTGCTTAAACCAGCCATGTCATTTTTGCTATACAGTCATGATGCAACATTTGTGTAAGTGTGACATAAACACTTAATGGTCAGTTTTACCAGCACTTCAGTGTAAAAACACACACTAAGCTTTGTTAAAACACACATTAAACCAAATGGTAAATCTACACCATTTACACATATAAATCTACAACATTTATGCAGGAAATTAGAAACATCTTTGACTATTAGTCACCAAGACAGCAGATCATTTCAAATACCAATTGTTTCTCTGTTAAATATGTACCCAGCAAAAGAAACCAGATGAAATTAACTGTGGATATGATTCTATTGCAAATCATTCCATTTTTGTACAAATGATTCATAATCAATTGAGTTGTGAGTCACTCAAATCATTTTATATAGCATCATCATGATCAAAACATACATGAAAGCAAATTGGATTGCCTTTGATCAGCGACTAATTATTATGTTAGCCACACAACAATTACTTAACTCAATAAACCTTTGTGATTTTAAAGCTCATGTGGACTACTGTTTAACAAAGCCATCACTTCTAGAACAAAACAAAATGTTTAAAACATTAGTCCGCAACAGATTTGAAAGGAAGCTTCAAACACTTTACATCCCTGGGTAATCTGCCTTAAGCTTCAGTGGAGCATTATTAAGGTAGATTGCCTGATACTCAGCAAAGATCCAGGAGGCAGTCAGCATAAAAAGCAACATCTATTTGGCAGAAAAGTGAAAATTTGATTAGAATAAAGTACCAGCTGTAATGCGTATCTTAACATTTCATTACCTGCCTCAAGGTGCCTCAATTCCATTAAACTCCACCAATTGTGACCAATTTCCAATATGAGACATGTCATGTGACTCTAGATAAGCAAGCCAATCACAGAATTGCAGGCACAGAAATGAAAGGTACCCTAAAAACTGCCCAATATAATTCTTAATTCCTTATTTAGTGAAATAGTTCATATATGTGTTTAACAAGACCTGGGAAATGTTCCAGTTAGGATTAATAAGTGGTAAGTAACTTTCCTGCCACATAAGAGGCAGACCCCTTCCAGCAGAAAACGATATAATGTTTCCACTTGACGTAAAACAGCAATAACAGCACTGAAACATCCATCATCAACACCCTGGAAAACCACCAGAAACCTAACTTGACTAACCTTGTAAATAGTGAGTTCATAAGAGTAAATCAGAGGGTTTCTTTTCTCAATGGATGTAGATGTCTTTAGTTAAAGCGATATTCATTACCTATTTCTAACTGCATTTCCGAAAATAATGGTGAGCTATCCCATTGAGCAGCTGCAATCCATGGAGTTAGGGGCATCTACAGTGCCAATAAAGAGCAAATTCCAGGATTTTCATCCTGTAACACTGAGGGAACAAGAGTATACTTTCAGCCCTAGATAATGTGTAGCTTGGAAGGGTAATTCCAGTTGGTAGTATTCCTACACTTCTGCTACTCCTGTCCTTCAAGGTGATAGAGGTTCTGGGATTGGAAGCATTTGAGTGTTCCTGCAATGCATTTGTTAGTTGATAAACACTGCTGCCACTGTGCATTGGTGGCAAATGTTATAAATATTGAATGTGATGGATGGGATGCCAATCAACCAGGATGCCTTTTCCAGGATGTTTCAAGCCTCTTGAACCTTGCTGGATTTGCACTCATCAGCAAGTGGAGTAAATTACAGCACACTCCTGACTTGTACCTTTTAGATAGTGAGCAGCCTTTGGGGAATCAGGAGGTGAGTTACTTACTGCTGAATTCCAAGCCTCGAACCTCAAGATGTCAATTGTTCGGGTTTCAATTATGGTAGTGCTATTGAATGTCAAGTGCCAACAGTTCTCTCTTGATGGAGATGCTTATTTGTGTGGTATTAATGTTGTTTTCCACTTGACAGATCAAGCTTGGATGTTGTCCAGGTCTTGTTGACTTATGAATACGAGCTGCTTCAGTATCTGAGGAGATATGAATGGTGGTGAACATTGTACAGTAATTAATGAAGATCCCCACTTCTGACCCTATGAAGGTGTTAAGGTTATTAACAAGCAGCTGAAGACGATTAGGCCTAGGACATAACAGTGGTGAACTCTTGGAGACGTATCCTGATGCAGAGAAGAGCTGTACAAAACCTCAGCCGTCTTCCTTTGTGCTAGGTATGACTCCAATCAACTGAGAAGTTTCTCTGATTGCATTTCCTCCAGTTGCGCTAGTGCTCCTTGATGTCCTACTCCTTAAAAATTTGCTTTGATATCAATTCTGCCTCTCACCTTACTTCCAGTATTCTGCTCTTTTGTCAATGTTTGGATGAAGCTGTAATGAAGTCAGAGGTGAATGGCTGTGGCAGGTCATATATTGAGCATCAGTGAATAGGTTATTATTGAGTAAATGCTGCTAAATAGTGATATGAGAATCACTTCCATCACTTTTCAGATGATTGAGTGTGGACTGATAGAACAATGATCAGCCAAGTTGGATGTCTCCTACATTTTGCTAAAAAGGGCATAACCAGAAAAATGTCCACATGGTCTGTTAAATGCTAGTGTTGTAGTAATGCTGGAACTGTTTAGTTAAGGATATAAATATTTATGGATATCACCTCTTCAATACTATTGCCAGAAGTTTATCTGTGTCCACAGCGTTTGCGGTGTTTGATGTCTTTAAAAATGCTTCAGGTCATCCTTTAAGCAATTCAGTTGAGGTGACTGAGTGATTTAGAGTTTTGATACTGTGTACTTTAGCTTTGGAAAAAACCTGGCTGTTGCATTACTGTGCTTGCCACTGGATTTTGAGGATTTTTCAGCTGGTTTTAATTGGAAGGAACAATAAGTAAATTAGTAATGTGAAGGATTAGTATCACCACAGCCTTAAAAAAAGTCAGAGGACATTGAAAAGTTCTCTTTTTCTCCTGATACCAGTTAACGGGTTATTGATCTTTCTCTTCACTGGGGTACTGTGCTCTCTGTTTGGATCACTCTCCCTGAAGAAATCCATTGCCTCATTCATTAGTTTGACAGTGCTTACCAATTATTTCCATGACAAGATTTTACTGGGCAATGTTTTTATGGAATCTTCTTGATCAACTTGTTGACTCCAAAGCTGTATTAGGTCCCCATTGGACAATTCTCTCCATAGGATGCAAAGAATTCTACAACATCAGCCTCAGTCACCTCCCTCACCAAAGTCAAGATTTCATGCTGCACCTCAGGAATAATGTCATGCAATTCTTCTTAGCCATTGACACATTTGGCCCAAAATCTTCATCAACCAACAGTAAGATATGACACGTTAACTCCATCCCATGTTTCAATGATATTGTCAACATCCACGAGGGTGTTATAACAAAAAAATCTCTGAATGATGTTACATTCACTGCATCTGCTGCCTTGATAAGTTAAGATAGGGTGTGGTTGAAATAATAGACCATGAATGTTGTAATTGTTCCCTAATCCATGGACGTGATTAATGAAGTCCTATTTCTAGCAGCAAAAGCACCATAACATTTTAAAGTTATAAATCACACAACACCAGGTTAAGGTCCAACAGTTTATTTGGAAGCACTAGCTTTCAGAGCGCTGCTCCTTCATCAGGTGGTTGTAGAGTATAAGATCGTAAGGCTCAGAATTTATAGCAAACGTTTACAGTGGGATGTAACTGAAATTTTATATTGAAAAAGACCTAGAATGTTTGTTAAGTCTCTCATTTTTTGAATAAGCATGTTGGTTTCACTTCTTTCATATGTAATTCGCAGAACTATTTTAAAGTTACATTCTCAAGTGAACTTTAACAATTGGTGCCATATCAGCCCAAATAATGCATCGAAGGTGTGAGCTGCCCTGTGTGAGACTGTCTGTGCCATAATGTTCAGTCTAATAAACTGACCTACAGAAACTTACATGATTCATGCACTTTTTGAGCAAATAAAATGTAATTCTGCAAGTACAAATTCACTCCGCAAACTTATATGCGTGTGTGTGTGTAGTGTGGGGGGGGTTATGAACGTCTATGAGAGAGTGTGTGTATGTGTATGAGTGCGAGTGTAAAGGGGTATAAGTCTGTGAGATAGTGAGTGTGGGAGTGTATGTGTGAATGTATGAAAGAGAGCTTGTGTATAACAGGTCTGCGTGAGTGTATGGGTCTGTAGAAGAGTGTCTGTGTCTGTCAGAGTGTCTGTGTGTGTGCGCATCTGTCAGTGTGTGTGCGCATCTGTGTGTATGCGTCTGTTCATACGTGTGCATCTGTTCGTGTGTGTCTGTGACACACACACACTCACGCAGACCCTCTCTCATACACAAGCTCTCTCTCATGCATTCACACAAACCCTTCCATACTCAGATGCAATATTTCACAGACTTACACTCCTTTACACTCACATTCAACACATACACACATTCTCTCACAGACGCTCATAACCCCACCACCTCATCCACACATCCACATGCACACACACATATAAGTTTGTGGAGTGAATTTATACTTGCAGAATTACATTATATTTTGCTCAAAAAATGCATGAATCCATGTAAGATTCTGTAAATCCATTTTATTTAGATTAGAATTAGTTTGAACATTGTGGCACAGACAGTCTCACACAGGGCACCTCACAGTTTCAATGCAATATCTGGGCTGACATGACACCTATTGTTAAAGTTCACTTGAGAATGTACCTTCTTAAAAGTTCTGGGATTTACATATGAAAGAACTGAAACCAACATATTCATTCTAAAAGATGAGAGACTTAACAAACAATCCAGGTCTTTTTCAATACGTAATTTCAGTTACATCACACTGTAAACGTTAGCTATTAATTCTGTGTCTTATGATCTTATACTCCACAACCACCTGATGATGGAGCAGTGCTCAGAAAGCTAGTGCTTCCAAATAAACCTGTTGGACTATAACCTGGTGTTGTGTGATTTTTAATTTTGTACACCCCAGTCCAACACCGGCATCAGCAAATCATAACATTTTTAACAAATACATCTGTTCTGATTGGAACCATAGCCATGTGGATTCCATTGAATGAGATCCCTGATTGTCTCAGGTTAAAAGCCCAGTTGGGGAGCCCTGACTGACAGATAAAAACAGGAGTTTCAGAAAGTCTGCTCATTCCAGTGACTGGTTCTGAGCTAGCTCGTCAGAGTCCATGTACTGTACATGTGTGAATAAGAGGAGACTTGGTGACATGATACCTGCCTTCTTGGAGTTATCTCAACATCAGTACGAAAGAGATGACCTGATAATCATTGATCAGAAACAATATTTTTTAATAGCAAGACTTAGATGGTCACAATATGCTGTCTGAACAGGACAGCAGACCATGACTGAAAGAGTCTCATCTTCAGGCTTCTTTCATTGAACATTGACTTACAGGGAAATACTCCTTTGTATAAGCCCTCAAAGCCAGGAACACCTTGCACTGATACAACCCTAGGGCTTAAACTTAAAATCTCCTGCAGCAATTTCATCAAGCAAAATAGTCAGGCAATCCATGACAACATTGAAGCCCGGGTAGGGTCTTCTCCTCTTGTGAAATTTACTTTCACTGGGACATTTGTTTGAAACATAACCCAGGTTGATTATGTCGCCTGTTTTGCTGAAATAGCTACCTTTTTCTATGATTATTTTCAAATTGACAGGGAATTCATCAGCCACTCTCACTTCAGAGCTGGTTGCTTTGCCAGACAAATGCTAATGTTATACAAATAAGAGCACTTCTTGAAAGAGTTGGACAGTCTACAACTAGTCCTGAAACTCTCCAAATGGGAACTCTCACCCTGCTCATTACATTATTGTATAGGTTTCTGGCTTTTCCTTGGCTTATAAACTCGGTGGCAGCTGCCCAAGGTTTTCTTTATCTCATCCACCAAGAGTCTTTCCATGTTCCACATAATATTGCTTCAAGTCTGACTCATCCTGCCTGCACTCAAAGCTATAACGCGTTTTGCACTTTATTTAATTTTGTCAGCATTACAATGGGTTGTACTCATTGCCATAGGGACTAGCCCCTAACACTCTGACTGTATTGAGCATTTAACTGCTTTAAGGCACCTTAAAACTGTTTTCTTGTTAGGCAATCGCTTTTCTGGATCTGCAGTTTCAATGCCACTACTTGCTGTTTTTTTCTGCCTCAAATTGAATAGCTTTCAGCACCATGGGTTTTCAAATGGGCTCTTTGCACTTATGTGCTGCAGAAGAAGCAGCCCACCAGCAAAGTTAGGTTTTGCAATGTCTGTACACCATTTTGCTACAGAAAATTCTATGCAGTACCTACATTTCAGAAAAACTACCTCGCCATATCTTTAAATTCAAATTTTAAACTTCTGAGTCACAATATCTTCCACACAATGTTTCCTGGGACTGACGAGTTCTAGAAAATAGGAACAGGAGTGGGCCAACTGGCTCTTTGAGCCTGTTCCACCAGTTAATATGATCATAACCTGATCATCCAACTCAGTATCATTTTCCTGCTTTCACTTTATAACTTTTTGATTCCTATAGCCTTTAGAACTAACTCTTTCTTGAAAACATTCAAAATTTTGGCCTCAGCTGCTTCCCGAGGCTGAGAATTCCACAGGCTCGCCATTGTCTGGGTTAAGAAATTTCTCCTCATCTGAGTAGCTATGTAGCTTTTGGGTCCAAAAGAATGCTGTACAGTATCTGTACTTCAGTGGAAACAACTTGAACAAACTTCAAATTTAATTTAAATTCACGTTCAGTTTTACAAGGTTCTCAATACCTGTCGTCATAATGTTCCCTCGAAGTGGTACAATGCCCCCAGTTACGCAGCCCAACATGCACACAAAATTGAGACTTCATTTTGCTCGAACATGAGTTGCTCAATTATTTGAGTCTTAGATGCAGACAATTTCAAAATTTATCCATCCGTATTGACTGAATACTGCTATTATTCTGCTACAAAGAATCTCCTTGCAATTTGCCTTCAAGTGTTATTTGAAGTCATTACATTTCACACAGCAGATATGTACAGGGAAGTAGAATTTCTAACAATGCCGATAGTATACCTGAATAGAAATGTAGTTGCCTAGGTGTATTATTGTTTCAATTTCTGGAGGACCAGTTCCAAAACCGTACAACCCAGATGGCTTCCTTCTTCAAGAACCGCACTTTCCCACCAGACGTAGTCGACGATGCCCTCCACCGCATCTCTTCCACTTCCCACTCCTCTGCCCTTGAGCCCCGCCCCTCCAACCGCCACCAGGACAGAACCCCACTGGTCCTCACCTACCACCCCACCAACCTCCATGTACAACGTATCATC
>NC_057715.1:60313878-60315886 GCF_004010195.1 Chiloscyllium plagiosum | reverse complement strand
CCCTCGAACTCAGCACCGCCTTCCTAACCTGCAATCTTCTTCTTGACCTCTCCGCTCTCACCCCACTCCGGCCTATCACCCTCACCTTGACCTCGCTCCACCTATCGCAATTCCAACACCCCTCCCCCAAGTCCCTCCTCCCTACCTTTTATCTTAGCCTGCTGGACACACTTTCCTCATTCCTGAAGAAGGGCTTATGCCCGAAACGTTGATTCTCCTGTTCCTTGGATGCTGCCTGACCTGCTGCGCTTTTCCAGCAACACATTTTCAGCTCAATTTCTTAAAAGTCAACTATGTGTATATAAAACATTTAAAAAATTTCTTTCATGTTAACTACAGAAATATTAGATCATTGTTGACCTGCATTTACAGGGTCAACAGTTTTGCACATCTACCCAAAGTTTAGAGCGATTAATGCTGTGATTGACAGAGCTTGCAAGTTAAATTTTTGCAGACAGAGAATATGAGGTATACGGGAAACAGATTCCTGGGAGCCTATGCGAGGATACCTCAAACAAATGTCTCCTTGGGCACAAGAGAAGGATTGAGGAGGCAAGAGTGAAACCTGTCTCACCTTCAGAACAAAACACTATTGCCAGAAGAAATTCAATGATAAGATAAAGAAAATTGAGGAAATAAACAGACAACTCATTGTTTTGGGAATGAAAGCCGTTCATTGTCTGAAAATGCCACCTGCTAATTCGGCATTCACAGTCCATCATGTTTAAGGTGAGCCACATGATGTGCAAACTTTGTATCTTCCCTCTGCATCTCCCCTCCCCCACTCATCCTTCCAACAAGGTGGGATTTTTTATGACAGCAAGTTGGAAGGAGGGACCCTGGCATTTTCCCCTTCTATCCTGATCCAGGTAGCCTCAAACAATCTTCTGTCACCTTCACCAAGTAAAGCCTCGATGTGGGCAATTCATGTCCAATTAAGGAGATCATCCCACAATTGATGATATCAATCCATCACCCTGTTGGGAGGACAAAAAAAAATAAATTTGGCATGTTTGCTTACAGGGTCACAAAGGGGATCCTTATTCAAAAGCATTGAATGGAAAATAAAAGCACACTATGTCAGGAGGGAGGTGCCCACTGAAAGCTGACCTCTGGTCAGAAGGCTCTCATCTGAATGGTGGAAAGCTATGGGGGGTGGGTGTGTTGGTGGGGTGGGAATGGGAACAGATAGAGTCATAGAGATGTACAGCACGGAAACAGACCCTTCGGTCCAACCCGACTAGTTAACCCAAAACAATCTAGTCCCACCTGCCAGCACCCAGCCCATATACCTCCAAACCCTTCCTATTCATATACCCATCCAAATGCCCCTTAAATGTTGCAATTATACTAGTCTCCACCATCTCCTCTAGCAGCTCATTGCACACATGTACCACCCTCTGTGTGAAAACGTTGCCCTGTAGGTCCCCTTTATATCTTTCCCCTTTCACTCTAAACCTATGCCCTCTAGTTCTGGACTCCCCAACCCAGGGAAAATACTTTGTCTATTTATCCTATCCATGCCCCTCATAATTTTGTAAACCCCTATAAAGTCACCCCTTAGCCTCTGACGCTCCAGGGAAAACAGCCCCAGCCTGTTCAGCCTCTCCCTGTAGCTCAAATCCTCCAACCCTGGCAACATCTTTGTAAATCTTTTCTGAACCCTTTCAAGTTTCACAACATCTTTCCGATAGGAAGGAGACCAGAATTGCACGCAATCTTCCAAAAGTGGCCTAACCAATGTCCTGTGTAGCTGCAACATGACCTTACAACTCCTGTACTCAATACTCTGACGATAAAGGAACGCATACCAAATGCCTTCTTCACTATCCTCGCTACCTGCGACTCCACTTTCAACCTGCTATGAACCTGCACTCCAAGGTCTCTTTGTTCAGCAACACTCTCTAGGAACTTACCATTAAGTGTATAAGTCCTGCTAAGATTTGCTTTCACAAAATGCAGCACCTCGCATTTATCTGAATTAAACTCCATCTGCCACTTCTCAGCC
>NC_057715.1:60302838-60311659 GCF_004010195.1 Chiloscyllium plagiosum | reverse complement strand
AATTTATTAGTCCTACCTTGTCCCTGCCTGCCCTGACTGTTTGACTCACTTCTGTTCTCAACTGTACCCGTCTCAGATTGATCTCTTTCCTCACTATCTCCCTGGCTCCCACACCCTCACCTTACTAGTTTAAATCCTCCTGAGCAGCTCTGACAAATCTCTCTGCCAGTATATTAGTTCCCTTCCAATTTTGTTGGAATCCTTCCTTCTTGTACAGGTCACTTCTACCCCAAAAGAGATTCCAATGATCTAAAAATGTCAATCCTTCTCCCATACACCAGCTCCTCAGCCATGCATTCATCTGCTTAATCCTCTATTCCTGCCCTCACTATCTCCTAGCACTGGTATTACCACTCTCAAGGACCTCCTTTTTAAATTCCTGCCTAACTGTCTGTAATCTCCCTTCAGAATTTCAACCTTTTCCCTTCCTATGTCTTTGGTTACAATGTAGACAATGATCTCTTGCTGGCCCCTTTCCCCCTTGAGAACATTCTGCACCCTCTCTGAGACATCTTTATCCGGGCACCAGGGAAGCAACACACCATTCTGATTTTTTGCTGCTGGCCACAGAACGTCTGTCTGTACCTCGGACTAGAGAGTCCCCTAACACAATTGATCTCTTGGAACCCGACGTACCCCTCATTGAATTAGAGTCGGTCTCAATACCAGAAACTTGGCTGTTCATGCTACATTTCCCTCAGAATCCATCACCCCCTACATTTTCCAAAACAGCATATTTATTTGAAATGGGGATAGCCACAGAAGACTCCTGCACTAACTGCCTACCTCTCTTACCTTTCCTGGAGTTAATGCCCCTATCTGCAACTTTTCTCCTCTCCTATAACTGCCATCCATCACATACTGTTGCTGTTGCAAATTCCTTATTCCCTTAACTGTCTCTCCAACTGATCCATTCGATCTGACAGGATTCGCAACCAACAGCATTTATTGCAGATATAATCCACAGTATCCAGTAAACTCTCCTTAAACTCCCACATCTGAGAAGAAGTGCATGTCACTCTACTAAAGGCCATCTTTGCTCCTTCACAGTCTGCAGAACCAGAAAATAGCACTGTCTTATTCCTCTCCAAAACACTGCACCAGGTTAAATGAATATTTATGGCTCATATTTTAAGTTTACTAAGAGACATATCTCAAAAAATATATAATCAAGAAAGAACCCACTCTACTCACTGCTGCAGACTTTCTGTAGGCCACACTCAAAAACTATTCACTTACCTTATTCTGAGCTGTGAATTCATCCAAACAGTTCTTCCAAGATCAGTTGTGAATTTCATTGTTTTTTAATTTTCCCAGATGCATTCCAATATCCAGCGATACATGAATTCAAACAGCAAAGGCAGTAAGTGTGCAGGTACAGTCTGGTGTCAGTTTCTTTCTCTCTCTCTCTCTCTCCTGCACTGACCTCACCATGTGCTTCCTTTGTCTGTTCTTCTCTCTTTTAAAAGTACTGTTGTTTTGACTTTTTCATTTCCAAAGTTCCTAAACAATGCAACAGCATATAAAACAGTAATTGTTGCTCTGGAATTCGAGGAAATCACCTCCAACACCTAAAATACCTGAAAAAAGGAGCAGCTGTTACAGCCAGAAATTTTTCCCATCCTCCATCTTAGATTACTCAGAATCCTTTTGCCACAACTGCAGGTACTGCCCATCTATTACCAAAGAAAGAGCTTTGTCATTCACCTTCGTCTCTCTCAGTACCTCCCCGCTCTAGTTTCAAGAGCAAAATGTGATAGAATAAGAATTAAACCTAGAGCCAAGTGAGCTTCCAAACATTTGGCTGCTCACCATTTATACAAAGGGGATCTTGTCTCTGACTCGATCAGATAGCTGATTGACTGTGTCTAAGCCATTGGACTTGGTACCAGATGCTGTCCTTGACTTACTAGCCTGGACACTGTCTGAAGGTTATTCCCTTTGACTTAACTAAAGCCTACAGACATAGCAGCACTGTGAGTCTAGTATCTCTGGCTAAAGAGACAAAGTACAAATAGACAAGACAAAGCATGGTCTTACAGGCATTCTGTAAGCATCAGGAAGTCTGATCACAATTGAGTGATATGATACCAAGCAAACAAGGGCGAGATGCAGCATGTCCAGACCATGAGCTGAGTACATGTCCATGTGCATACAGTGTCCTTGCAGCAGCATTATAAAGATAATTGCCAGTACCGCAGTGATGCACAGAACCATTTTGTAAGTGGACGTGCCATGTCTGTTCATAATAGCTGACACATGGGATGCTAATGGAGATATGGGAAGCATGTGATTGGCGTCCATGGAGTTTGCCTGGGATCTTCGTGCCTGCTGTCCAACATGGAGCTCTTTTGGAGCCAGCAGAACCCACTCTGGTTTACATGTTAAGATTTCCGAATGAGTAGTTTGTATGGAGAGTTTGGTAAGATTATAACCTTTGGTGAGTTGGGCTGTTAACAAGGTATTTAACAAGCAGTGGTTGCCTCTAATGCTAAATTGTAGCTGCCAAGTGAGAACTTCACCAAATCGCTTGGGAAAGGCATACAAGTTGTGGTCAGATGATCTCAGCATCAAGTTTGGGCTCACTAACATCTTGCCTGATTCTACCATTCATCCTACCATAGCCCATCTCATTCAGAACCTGATAAGATTCCATCCCATATTTCATTTTTACACTTGATTACTATGTTATTCAGTTCCTGTAATATATTCCCATGAAAGTTTGGAGTTGCATTCCAAACAGAACAAAATTTTATTTCTATTTTTATCACAGGAGGAAAACAAAGATAAAAAACAGTTAGAAACAAATTAACACATTAAAAAATGAAATGTTAACCTATTTCACAACTCTACCCTTTTACAGATTCTCAATTCCAGAGAAATTTAACTCCTCTTTCAACTTTTTAAGTTTTTGCTTAACTGAGTTCAAGTTCTTTTTTTTCTTGATTCATGGAGGCAATTTTTAAATTTCTTTTGGAGTCCAGTGGCAAGGACCTTTCACAATTCTGATGACTGAAAAGTTTTCAGTTCTAATAACATGAAATCTTTACAAATTTAGACATATTGGTTATAATAGCTGGTTCCCCTGAACTAAATGCCTGATCCTCCTGCTCAGAGGAACGCTTTTCCCTTTGAACTCAGCTCCTTACTCATCTGGACAGAGAATTTGCACCTTCCATTCTGAACTGAACTCATGGCCTGGATGTGCTTTCTCCAGCTGTCTTAAACTCAGCTACGTAAAAGATTTCTCTATTGATACTTCCAGGGGTCCTGCAAGGTATTTGACTACAATTGCATGCTTTCTTGGAATTGATGCACTTGGATTATTATTATAATTTTCATTCTGAATTGTTTGAAAACATTACTTCCATAGAACTAATCTACATCCACCTACCTCTATTTTGCATTGTTCATGTTTGGACACTTTAACCAGTTTACATATTAAAAACACTTTACCAAGTGTTCTTGTCTGTGAGACAGACTAAGGAACACAGAACTTGGTTTGTGGTTCAATTTGACTTTGCTAACAAAATATTGCTCATTAAAAACCATCATCAAGGCATTTCTCAAATTCCCACAATATTTAGTCTCTATCTAGGTTTATCTGTCTAGAAAGGATATTACCCACCATGATCCTCATAGTTGAGATGGGCCATTGTAATCTCATAGAGCTGGCTCTCCTCCATGAAATTGGGTCTTGCAGAGGTCAGAGCAGATCTTCTCTCTCTCTCTCCATGTGGTGAAAACTCTGCTGTTGGACTAGGTCAAGTCTTTATTGAGTCTTCATCGAGGGGCTGACTTCCAGGTGTATGTTTTAATCCCCCCCCCCCCATACTGGACCTTCTGTAATATTCTATGGTCTTTGGCCAATGGAATCATGAGTTCGGTTCAAGTCATCCAGTGGGGTCACGCCAACATTCTTCACTGTTGCCATGCTGGGAGGTGTAAAGTGCACATACTCAGGCAGTTAAGATGCCAGAATGTATGATTGACACTTCTTCAAAATACATCACTTGGGCTGGTTGTAAGTGGTTCCCTTTGAACCTTTGTAACCTCTTTGATCTTCATTTCCACTGTTCTGTGCAACTTATAGCTGCTGTCTGTGTTTATTGTAGCTTGGACAATTTTCTGATTACTCCTGCTGTGGTCAATTTAAAATGTCCACTTTTGGGCACATGGTCACTTGACCACATTTGAAATCCAAATATCAAACTATATCTTGAACACAAACTATATATAACATTAAATATTGACAGACATAGCCTGAGTTCTGTGCTTACCAATGTTACTGTAGATTACATAATTGCTAACTGACTGAAAACATTGCATTGACTCCATGAAAAACAGTGACTGAGGGAGATGGATACCTTTTTAAACAGAATGTAAGGATTATCTAGAGTGTAACATTTCATAGTATCATTCAATGATCTCAAAGGTACTGACAGGTATGGGATGGAATAAATCTCATAATACAACAGGATAGGGAGTGGCAGCAAGGGAAGGGTGGTGATTCTGAGGTCCACACCACGTCTTGACATTCACATTGATCAGGTTATGACAAGCTGGTCACAAGGTTTAACTGCCATGCACATTGCAGCTGGGTGGTTCCCAATAATGGCAAAATAGCAGGTCATTAGTTGACAACATAACGGCGTCAATTAGCAGAATTGTGGGGCAGAATGGTTGATCATGGTCGGTTCCATACAGACCTTAATCATGTTGGGAGTGTGAAAGCAGTTGTGTTCAAGTACACCACCATCACACCCAAGAAATTTCCCTCACTGCCTCGAAGTTTACAATTAGCAATAGCACCAGATTCCAGCTGAGGGACTGAATACTACATACAACTCAGATGGGCTTTGTTGGGGATATGCAAAATAGGGTATGTGCTCAACCCACCACCATCCCATCCTCTCCTAAGATCAGCCTTATGATACAGTGTGAGTGTGCATTAGAACTTAAGCCCATCATCATATTTAATAAATAGTTAAGTCAATTGAGCTACAAATTGGCGCGGAGGGCTCAGTGTCCTTAATGTTTGAATCCTTGCTGATTCTTCATTATTTATATTTTCATTCTTTTATCAATTTTGATTTAGAGTGATAAATTAGGAATTGTGAGCTGGAAGTGACTTGTGAAGTTTGAGACAGCTTGTGGGGAAAGGAAAAGAACAGAACAAACTGCTTTATTTGTTTGTGAGGCCAGGTCTGGAGGGTAATTGCAGACTGACGCTTTATTAAAGGGATTCCTGCAGACACAGTGACACTCCCAGGAAGAGCATCATTGGTTCTGGTAATTCTGGAAGAAACCCTATGTTCAATCAGATGGAGGTTGTTGAATAGTAATTGAAACCTCAGGAAGAGATGATTAGTCTATCAGGATGGAACCAGAATGGTCTGCCTAATCTACCAAAACAGTTTCCAGAAGTCCAGAGAATAGAAAGCTGAGTAGAAGTATTGCTGCCTTTACTTGGGTGATCTACAAAGGTGACCCTGATCAACATTTCAGAAAATCAACCAAACAGTCCACATCTATGTCTGTGAAACACCACATCATGAAAGCCATTGAAGTAATCTGGCCAGTTTATTTATTTCCTTTTGCTTATGCCTTAACTGCTTTTGTGTGAATGGGGACTTAAAACAAACGCTTTGGATTTCAAGCATAGTCATTGATCAGTTTAACTTGTTGTTTAATTTTTCCTCTGCTCAGGTTATTGTGTATTTAATAAATAATGTATTTTAATTCCAGACACCAGTTTTACATTTTTTGCCTTAAATACACAATACAAAAAAAAATGCAAAACTGGTGTCTGGAATTAAAATTCACAAAGCCTGGATTGGTTATCACAAGTCTGGTTCGGAACCACGAGACTAATACTGGGGGTCTGCAACAGTTTGATTTTTTCAGTGTTGCGAATACAGAGATAGAAAGGCTGATTTGGTTTGGCTGTTTGTCTCCATGTCAAACCTCTGAGGCAGGATGTGTAGGCTCAAGTCCTACCTGGCCGGAGATGTATCAGAACATCTATAACATGATGGTGGGTGGAAATAGGAAGCCCTTTGACTTTAACACGTTTTAAGAACACAGAAGGGAAAGGTGCTATCTTCAAAGGGTGCCCTGGGTTCATGACGACCCCCACGTCAAATGTTGGTACCTCCCTTTCCTTCCTCTCCTCCCCCATACCTCTTTCCAAGGTTTCCAAATCCTCCATGCCTAATTCCTCTTAATTACTGAGTTGTGGAGATCCACTGAACCGTCTAAGGACTGATATCCAATATTCAATGAACTCCAGGTCTCCCACCATTGGAAAAATGAAGCACATACATTCTGTTATCAGAAAAGACCCTGAGCTTCCCGGGCCACTTCAATACACCACTATGCTCTCTGGCCAACATGTCTGTCTTAAGCTCACTCACTGAAGCTGGAAAAACTGCACCTCATTTTCTGCTTGGGAACCCTGCAGTCTTTTAGACTTAATATTGAATTCATCAATTTCAGGACTTGAACATTTTTCCACATGGTTTCCCCATCCCCACACACCAGGCCTTGTCATTACAAAAACTGCTACCACACACCACCCATTATCAGCTATTCATTCTCCCAGACTGACTTTTAACCACTATCCAACTGTATTTTTCTCTTTTTGGGCTCTATTATCGCCTTTAATTTACTCCCCCACACCCCATGTTCTGAATAACATCCATCCTTTTCCTAACAACCATCAGCTTTGAAGACTGATCACTGGAACCTAAACATTTAACGTTGATATCTCTCCATTGATACCGCCAGACCTGCTCAGATTTTCCAGCAATTTCTGTTTTATTTACAGATTTCCAGCTTCTGCAATTCTTTTGGGTTTCTTTTTGTCCAGCTCCAGCATTGTCAAGGTTATGGAGACTGCCATTCAGTTTGACTCTTTGGTATCTCCAGAGGCACTTCCTTCCACTGACAGACAGTCAAGCCCATTCTCCAATAATTTAGTCTGCCCATGGTACTCTCGGGCACCAGGGCACTCTTGTTTGGGTCTTAAATTTACATCCAGCTAATAATGTCTGCCCTACGTTGCTGTACTCTAAGACACACAACTGCATAACAAGTGTAATTCATAGGATTTTAACACATCAAAACTACTGACATTCGCCAAAATGAGTTTAAATCTTCCACAGTATCCAGAAAGGCCCATCAATGGATTTGGAATCTTGACATAGAAACATATACATTAACAGCAAGACAAGGCCATTCTGCCCTTCAATACTGTTTCTATCTTTTAATATGATCACAGACTATCCTACTCAGTACCCTGCTCCCACGTTTTCCTCATAGCCATAGAATGACATCTAACCTCTTCATGAAAACATTCAACATTATGGCCTCAACCATGTTTTGTGGCAGAGAATTCCACAGATTTACCATTCTCTGGGTGAAGAAAATTTATTCTCATCATAATATATAAATTTTGAGAGTCAGCAGAAATGACATGAATCCCAGTATGAAAATAACTAAATTGGATTTGCCAATGCTGCACTCCAGAAACAAAGATTACCAAGGATTTTTGAGGACTGAAAATTACCCCATTAAAAAAAAGCTTTCCAAACTGCATGGAATCGAAACAAATGCAATTCGCTTTTTAAGAAAACCTTCTCATTTATCTCAGTACTATTATTTACTTTGAAATCGATGGGACTGAGTTATTAATTCTGCAAGGTTATAAACTGTTGAAAGTTCACTCTTTCCCCTCTTTAAAAAGCATAATTTAATTTCTGCACTGTAATTTTGTAAAAACACCCCACCTCCTCTGGTAATAAACCTATATTCTTCATTGAACAACACTGGAAGGAAGCCATGGGGTTGGCAAAGAAGCATTCTGACTGGGTAAGTTCAATGCCTACCTGCGATAGTGGCTCAGTAGCATTGCTACTAACCAAGGTCCAGCATCTGCAGTCATTGTTTTTACCTCGTTGATTTTAACCCTACTGCGAATCCTCTTGCAAGGATGCCTGCCTTGAAGAAGTTTTCCTCCTCTCTCTACAAGAATCTCAGGGAGTCCTTCTCCCACTGCAACTCCCAGGTCATTTCCTCTGCCCTGAAGCTCTTCAACCATGTGGTGAAACAAACTCGGTACCATAGCCTCATTTGCTTCCTCAGTGCCTGCCTCCGTAACCAACTCATCCCACACGGACTCCGGACCACCTTTAAACCAGCAGAGTTCGGACCAAACAGGATGAACAGTACAGACCACAGATTCAAAAACACCAGCAACAGTTCTCCTTCAAGATCCTCCGCTCCATGCTTGCAGCAATGCGCTGGCACCTAACCTCGCTACAGTCAGCCCTGCCTCAGCTGAGGGCCACACTCTCTCAGAATTGCAAAGGACCCACTCTGTACTCCATCCTCAGGAGAATTTATACTCTCAACAAACAGTATTTCAACTCCATCTCAAACATCAAAAACTGTAAGTACAACAAACTTTTATCTACCCACCTCCATAACCAGCGCTCCTCAAACATTCCAGAAGATTCCCCTGGCCTCGGAAACACCATTAGCCATGCGGCTGATGCAGCTACCAACCCCACGCTGATTGATGATGTCACTTCTGCCCCCATCATGGCCACTCCCACAACCACTTCCACCCCTCACAATTCCTCATGCATCACACGTGACATCACATCCGCCCCTCACATCATCGCTGATGCCACACGCTCAGTGATTTCCGTCACCCCTACTGCCATGTCTGCCACCACCTCCGCCCCCACCAGCGCCACTCACCTGCATTCTGCTGACACGCCCCCCACAGACCCCACTGTCACTATCCCCACCCCCC
>NC_057715.1:60283333-60300245 GCF_004010195.1 Chiloscyllium plagiosum | reverse complement strand
CTCATCCTAGTTTCAAACTTCCAGCTCAGCACTGTCCCCATGACTTGTCTGGACTTGTCCGACCTGCCTAGCTCCTTTTCCACCTATCCACTCCACCCTCTCCTCCCTGACCTATCACCTTCATCTCCTCCCCCACTGACCTATTGTACTCTATGCTACTCTCTCCCCACCCCCACCCTCCCCTAGCTTATCTCTCCACGCTTCAGGCTCACTGCCTTTATTCCTGATGAAGGGCTTTTGCCCGAAACATCGATTTCGAAGCTCCTCGGATGCTGCCTGAACTGCTGTGCTCTTCCAGCACCCCTGATCCAGATACTAACCAAGTTGGCCAGGTCATTAAGGATAAAGGTGCTGGACTGAATCTGCAGCAGGCGAAAGGGGAAAAACATTTTTGACTTCACCCTCACCAATCTACATGTTGCAGATGCATCTGCCCACGATTGTATTGATAAGGTGACCTCCACATTGTTTTTGTCAAGTTGAAGTCCTGTCTTCACATTGATTATTGTGTTGTGCGACACTATCAACATGATAAATGCAACAGATTTTGAACAGATGTTGCAAGTCAAAGCTGGACATCAATGAGGCACAGTGTGGCATTAGCAAAATTGCATTCAATCCAAATCTATAACCTTATGGCCTGGCATATCCCTTACTCTGCCATTACCATCAAGTTGGGAGATTAACCCTAGTTCAAAAAGTGGTAGGCATATGAGGAACAGCATCAAGCATGCCGAGAATAAAGCTATAACACAGGACTACTTGCATGCCTTCAGTGCAATGAGCATGCAATATACAGCAGCAGCATGTAGCATTTACAATATCCACTTCAATAATTCACCAATGCTGCACTGATAGCACCTTCCAAACCCTCAGCATCTACCACTTAGAAGAATACGTGCAGCTGACTTGCAAGTATATTGCCATTCCTTCACAGTCACTAAGTGAGATTCTGGATCTCCCTTCCCAAAAGCATTGTGGGTTTATTTGCACCACATGGACTGCAGCAATTCAAAAAGACAACTCAATACCATCTTCTCTTGAACAGAGATGGGGGATAACTAACGGCCCAGCCAAGACATTGGTATCTCATGAGCATAAAAAATATTGGAGAAGCATAAGATGGTCAAAAACAATCTTATTTTCAATTGGTTTGAAAAGGTTGGAAACTCAATGAATGATAATCAAGAGAAAGGTAACAAACATTGGAATGTTTGGTGTAAGTTGCAATGCAATTCACATTCTGCAAATATCACCAATGTAAATTTTAATAAAATAATTGATCCCAGAAATATTTTATTCAGCAAACTTTATTTGTTGCAGTTTCTTCAGACCTGGCATAAGCCGCACACATCTGAAACCACTAATATGGCATTTTGCTTGCTGCACAGTGTTCACACTCGTTTGCCAGTTGTTCATGTGCAACAGGAAGATTGATGTGTGAAACCACACAGGATTCAGTATAAAAGCAGAACATGCTATATTAGGATAATTTGCCTAATTGCCATTCAGAAGATGTTCACTCGATTGATTCTAGAGATGAGGGGTTTGTCTTATAAGGAGAGTTTGAGAAGTTTAGCCCTATATTGTCTGGAGGTTAGAAGAATGAGGAGAAATCTAATTGAGGTACAAAGATACAAAAGGAGATTGACAAATGTAGAAGTAAAAATGTTTCCTCATGGGGCAGTCTAAGACGAGAGGCCATAGTTTTCGAATATGTGGTAACAGACTTAAAACAGAGATGAAAAGAAATTATTTATCTCAAAGGGACGTGAATCTGTAAAATTCACTAACCAGAGCTGGGCATTCAGCAAATGTAAGGAAGAGATAGATTTTTAATTAGCGATAGGTTGAAGGGTTATGGAGAACAGGCAGGAAAGTGGAGTTAAAGCTAAGATGAGATCAACTGCAATCATATTAGGTGGTGGAGAAGGCTCAAGGGGTTGAATTGCTCACTTTTGCTCCTTCCTGGTTCTTATGTTTTCATGTTCTTACATAAGATTCTGTAACATTGTTAAAAAGAGTATGTCTTCATCAACATTTATCCCTCAAGCAGGGACCAACAAATAGATTAACTGGCCAACATCTCATAACCAGAAAATGAGGTTTTCAATTTTTTTGTCTTGATTTCTGCATTTACATCTAATGGTTTCAGCAGTTCAAGTAACTCATTGGCATGAAGCGCATTGGCAATGTTTTGCAGAAAATAACATTGACATTTGAGTTCAATGATAAAGATAAAACTGACTCAAGATACATTTCAACACAGTGTCAAAACATTTGAGTTATTGTAATGATAATTACATTATCGCATTGCTATTTGAGAGACCTTATTTATGTACATTTTTATTAGCTACTATCATCACACAGCAGATCTGTTAGCAAAATTAAAACCCAACAGGATTAAAAAGGTGGCATAATATAAACATAGCATTGGTTTTGGGTCAAAAAACAAGGAACAGTGATGAACAGTTGTTTTTCCAGCCTGATATGAAGTACAGCACTGTCCCCCAGAGATGCAAATTAGGACCAGTGCTCTTTTTGATATGTATTAATGAGTTGCATTCTGGTACACAGGACATCATTTCAAAGCTTGAAGAAAATGAGATGAAATAGACAAGCGAGACAGTAATAGAATTCAGATGGTCTTACAAAGACTAACAAAATGATCAGACATAAGACATGAAAACACATGCAAAGAATGTGAAATGCTATATTTTGTCAGAACCAATGAGAAACAAGACAAACTAAATTGTATAATCTTGAAGTGACAAATGAAAAGACAGGAGAGTCCAAGTACAAGAATCTCTGCTGTCCTAGAGGTGGTCGAAAGGTGTGTCAGGGCGGACCGAGAACTGGAAGGGGCATGGGGTGGACCGAGAACCAGAAGGTGGGTAGGGGCGGGCTGCCTTAGAGCGGTCGGAAGGTGGGAGGGGTGGGGGTTTGCTGGGTCTATTGTCTGCACTTTTGTATGTAACGGTATTGTCTAATGTATAAATGTCATTGTCACTGTCTTGTCACACGTGGAACTGGGATTTGAGGTTTGTCCTCCTCTCCCTGTAAAATGGTTGAACAGTAGGGTTCGGGGCCTAGCTTTGCTGCTCCTCTCCCTTGTAACATTGCTGTCTCTTATGTACAGCTGTAAATGTTTTTTGTAAATTGTTTGTAATTTGTTTAATAAAATATACAAGAATCTCTGCAGATAGCATAATAAATTGAAAATGCAGATTGCTATGATGACTTTACTTTTTTTGAGGATGGAATTTGTGGAAAAAAAATAACTTATTTCAAGTTTTGTGCACATACCAGGATCGTTTTATTGTAAAAATTGATCGAAAGGATATATTGGAGCATTTGTTTAAAACATAAGACCATTTCTGTGAAATCATGCAAAGTTATACGAATTGCTTGGACTCGCCTGCCAGAGTTTTATGGTCATTTTGCGTTTTGCTTGGAGATTGTTTTTGTTCTTCAGTTTTCCTGTGAAGCAAAGGCTCATTAACAGCCATCTGAACATCCTGTATCTTAATCTTTTCCCATTCTTTTAAGAAATAGCCATTTTTGGTTAAAAATATTGTTTTTCTCCCACAGTGAATCTTTGCAGAGAAAAGCTCATTTCTCCCCCAATTAACCCGAACATGAGTTTTGGATTAAAAGGGTAAACATGTATATTTTAATTTTATAAACTGTGTGGGTTAACCAGTTTTGTACTTCTATTGAATAAGTTGTTTTATAATACATCAATAATTTTGTTTAATATTAAAACACAGATTAATCAATTTTTGGATCAGATAATGTATATGAAGGACCCTATTAAGAGCTGCGAACAAAAACTTAAATTGTGTGTTAACCCATGGAGTAGTAGGACTACAGAGAAGGAAAGAGAGTTGTGATCATTGTTTGACAAACGCTCACGAGTACTAGGTCATTACTATATTGCTTGTTGCCTTGTCACATCCTCAACTTTTATCCACAGGTAACTATTGGGCATGCTCTAGAAATTCACAATCTTTCTGGTAGGTACTTGTTTATCTCACCTAGTCTGTATTAAAATTACAATCCTCCATTAATACAACTCTGCCTTTGCTATATAGTTGTGTAATTTCAATACTTATACAATCTAGCACTTCTGAACTGCTATCACATTGTCAATATATGACACCTATTGTGGTTTTAGTTCCTTTAAGGTTCCTCAATTCCACCCATAAGACATCCACTGAGTGCTTTCTTCTCATTACATCCTCCCTCACCATAAAAGTGATTTTGTTTCTAATTAGTTATGCTACACACTCCCCTCTGCAGTTTTCTCTATCGAATTGCTTTTGATTTGATTTGATTTGAGTTATTTATTGATTTTCACATATATCTAGAAAGATACAGTGAAAAGTGTCTTGTCCCCACAAACTGGCACCATTTTGAGTTACAAAAGAAGTAAAAAGGAATTACATAAATAGAGTTCATCGTCTGTACAAGGGGTCTTCAAACACAGCTCCAGGACTTCCGCAAGGTCTTTGAAAGGTGTCTCAGACCTCAAAGATTCTCTGCTCCAGGTACAGCAACGACAACTGCACCATGAGTGCAAATCTTGCACTGGAATGTGAATTGCAGAACAATGTAGCTGTCTGAAAGTGGTCTCCCAATTGCACATCAGGGCATTGGCACTCCAGCAAACTTATAGACCATCCTTATATGCATGGATGCAGCTACAGTCCTGTGAAGGTTGATCTCCCTCCTCAAGGGCCATCTGTTGCTGGCCACCTAAACAGGACAACCTGATTGTCAGAATGGTCAGTTGGCAGGACTTTTCTTCACATGTTATATCTTTGTGTTTAGGTATGCATCAGACAGCAGCAGGATGAAAATTTGTCTGTTTTGCTTCTTACAATGGTGTCACGACTCAGCTTCGCTACATCATACAGCAAGGCAGGGATAAATATAATGTTATTCATCTTTAGCAACAGATTGGCATGTTCTTTCCAGATGTTGTTATTAAGGATACATCTGCAAAGGAATAAATAATAAATTTTTGCATCAGTTGTTAGCTTAAGTTGAAAATAAAGAAAGGATGTCAAGTTGGGAAAAATAGATGATCTGAGTTTGCCTCCAAAATGGTGTTACCTGATATGTCATAGCTTACGATACCTCTGTAACAGAAAAAAAACTGAGCTATTTAGTTTTATATCGAGGAATTCAAAATGCATTTATTACAACTATTATGTATGAACATTAAATTCATCAGGCACACAGGTATTGGGACAAGGTTAAACTATTACGAAACAACAGAGAAATGTACTTCCTGTACAGTGTCATATTTCAAATGATCAAACATAAGATAGAGTCTGAGACCTTTATACCCTCAAGTCACATGCTACGACACAGTGATGATACAAATATTTCTCTTGAAGGTATACTGGCATAGAAAATACAATACAGACTTAATACAATAATGTTTGATGTTTAATATGCAGATTTTTAAGAGCTACATTATGAGATGATACATAGGAGTTATAGGGAGGGAGAGGAAGGGTAATTTATGGGTTGCCTTTTATTATCTTGTTTAAGAATAGAGTAGAATTGAAAAATATAAAAGCATTCTAAGGGATCTTGAAGCAGATTTACTTGAAATAACAATTAAATCTGTGCTAATGATCCTGCATAATGAATAAGATGTGGAATGATCAATGAAAAGATTTGCCAATACTTTATCTGGATTCTTCATTCAGATACTCTTGTCAAGGTTGATGACCTATTGTTAACTTTGAATAGAAGTTAATCATTGGAAAATCTGATGGATTACATTATACAAAGGTTACATTTATTGTGTAAAATGATCCAATTTCCAAGGCCCATTTTCCTTCTCAATATTGAAGTTGTGCCACAGACCTTTTCCCACAACCATGATCCATTTCTTTTTTGTGGTTGGTTCTTAGTTCTAGACTATCAGTCTCTATTCTCTGAACAGCTGTTGAATATTACATTTTCCCCTTTGCCTTCTCACAAGACAGCAATGTCATCAGGAATGTCATCTGAATCCATGACCAAATGGAATATAAAATACTTTAAAATCAATGAATTTCTCTCATTGCTGTAGATAAGAGCTTTATAATATCCTTTTCAGTTTCTACTCTATGTCAGCACTCAACATAAATGGATCGAGTTATAATATTGCTTTCAATGCACAAACCAATTGTTGCCTTGGTTATTTACAATTTATATGTCATAAAACACAATTGTATAAATCAAATGCCAAACACTAAACATGCAACATATGCCTTACAGAATATCAATGCATATTCTAAACTTTTGAACTTCAATCTATCAAATTACACCATGTTAAATGAAAAATATTTTAGTGGTTTTGAGTACAATAAGCTACTGAGCAGTATTATTATCTAATATATTCTGTCAGCCTTAAATTGCATGGACAATATTTCAAGAAGACTGGAAAGAATTCAAATCTGATTACCCATGTTTGAACTGATGACTTGGATAAGGAACAATAATCGATGCTTTTAATCAAAGCTGATGTAACTGAAATTGGCTTTGACTGCTCCAGGACCTTGAAAATGTGCTGATATTTATCAACATCTCAACAAAAATGCTCCTTCATAATGGACTTAATTATATTTCATGCTGGTACTCTACAATGATTTGGTCGAGAAAGAAAAGCTCCAAAATGTAATAAATTCTGGATTTGATTTTTGTGTCCACCATGAACTAATCAAACTTCATATTTTTCTGGTGTGGTGTGGTTTTAAGCCCACATTAAACCTTTGAGTTCATAAGTTAGACGAGGATAACGCAAGTTCAAGAACTGTCTTCAGGCTTGAGCTTCTTTATAACACTGTTCATTACATATTAAGACTAAAAGCTGCAATATGTGGCATTTGGAAATATACCAAATTCTAATCTGACTCATACATTGTTGATAGATTATTCAAGTCACTTTATTCTACATGCTTCTCTGCAATATTTTCTAATGTTCACCTAGCTAGACTTTGGGCTCTAGCCTAGCTCTCTATGTACTTCTCTTTTCTCTATTAACCTTATATTGTGAGGAACAGCTCCGGGGACCCTAAACTTCTTAAACAATACTTACACCTACTACATTTTGAAAGGGATAATGCACTTTCTTCCACAAACATTACCATTACTTCCAAAATGGAACACAAATGTAAGCAAAGATCCGTGTACCAGCAGAAAAAAGATATATTTTTGAAAGCATGAAACTAGCATTTCCATAAACAAATATTTTGCAGTTACAGGTTTTAGTTTTAAAAGTTTTGACATTTAGCATTTGAGAAATCAAATTGCAGTGGATGTTTTGTTGCATGACTGAAATAAAAATGGATTCTGCGAACAATGTTAAATGATTGCTAATCAAACTTGACAATATCTGGAAAGATACAATGCACCTTCAACTGAAGTACATCTAATCTCATTATTATTGACCTACTGTATTCATGAAAATACCAAGATTGTGTTTGGATCAGGATTTGTATAAATTGATAATCAAAATAGTCAATCTACATGACAGCCCATTGAATTGTTCACCTCGAAAACCAACCGAAATAGTCTTGATATTATACAAAAATAATTTTTTTGATACATGTTATTTAAAGTGAATTGGCTAGCCATATGGCTACAGAGCATGTCAGAGGCAAGGAACCTTGCAGTGAGTAACTCTCCTCCTGATTCTCCAAAGCCTGACCATCATCGATAAAGCGCAAGTGAGGAATATGTTAGAATACTTCCCATTTATCTGAATGCCTGGAGCTCCACCAATATTCAAGAACCTTGATAACATCCAGGACAAAGCATACCTGCTTGACTGGAAATATATTCACCATTGAAAAGTGTGGCGCTGGAAAAGCAGAGCCCATTAGGCAGCATCTGAGGAGCAGGAGAATCGATGTTTTGGGCATAAGCTCTTCATCAAGAATATATTCACAAGCACACTTCAAATTACTCCTTTTGTTGTGCATGGTCTACATTAGAGAGCATACAAGCAGCATCTTGGAAATAGTTGTAAGTCAAGAATTGGAAGGAAGGGACAAAGTTAAGAACAGTATAATTATCAGGAAGTACTACTGAGTAAATTGTTGGAATCATGACTTGACAAATCCATGGTCGTGTTGGATTTCACCCTCCGGTCTTCAAGGAAGTATTGAAATAGTTGATGCTTTAGTTTTTAATTTTTCAACACTCTTTAGATTCAGGAAAGGTTGGGCCTAGGACAGTTCCAGAGAAACACCAGCAGAAATGTCATGGAGCTGAGCTGAATGATCTCAACTTCCAATGCACCAGGTATGACTCCAGCCAATATAGATTCTCTCCCCCCTGCCCCCCACCAAATCCCCAATTCCCATTGACTCCAGTTTTGCTTGGGCTCCTTGATGTCACACTCAAATGCAGCCTCGCTGTCAAAGGGCTGTCACTCTCACCTCACCTCTAGAATTCAGCTTTTTTGTCCATGTTTGAACTAAGGTTGTAATGAGGTCAGGAGCTGAGTAAACTTGGCTGAACTCAAACTATGCATCACTGAGCAGATTATTGCTGGGTAGGTGCTGCTTGATAGCACCTTCCATCACTTTACTGAAGACCAAGAGTAGACTGATGATGGACAGGGGTGGGAGGTGGTGTTGGGTAGGTGGGTGGTAATTGGCTGGGTTGTATTTGTCCTACTTTGTGTGTCCAGGGCATACCTATGCAAATTTTCCAAATTGTGAATTAGATGCCAGTATTGAAGATGTACTGGAACAACAATAGTTATGGGTGCAGTTAATTCTGGAGCAGAAGACTTCAGTACAATTGCTAGAACGTTGCCAGGATCCATTGTCCTTGGAGTATCCAGTTCTTCCAACTGTTAATATCATATGGAGTGAATCTGATTGGCTGAAAACTAGCATTCCTGATGCTGGCAACCTCTGGAGAAAGCCAAGATGGATCATCCACTTGGCACTTCTGGCTGAAGATTGTTGGGATTTCTTCTGCCCTATCCTTTGCATTGATGTGCTGGCGGTCTTTCTATTATTGAAGATGGTGGTATCTGTGGAACCTCCTCCTCCTGCAAGTTGTTTAATGAGTTGCAGAGTTTGGGTCTGATCATCTGCTTGCAGGATTGATCAGCTTTGCCCTTCACTCAAGGTTTATGCTGTTTGTCATCCAAGTAGTCATGTTTAGTAGCTTCGCCAAGTTAACACCTTAGTTTTACATATGGCTGGTGCTACACCTGGCACACCCTGCTGTATTCTTCATTGGCTGATGGTAATGGTAGAATGATGGATATACCGGGCCATGAGATTGTACAATGTGTTGCAGTTTATTTGGCTGCTGACGATCACAATAGCACCTCATATGTGCTCAGTGTTGAATTGCTGGATCTAGTCAAAGTCTGTCCAGTTTAGCACAGTGATAGTCCCACACAACACAATGTATGGTCTTATCAATGTGAAGAGTGGTCTTCAAGGACTGTAAGACAGTCACTCTTACCAAATTGGCCAAGGACAAACACATATGCAGCAGGCAAACTGGTAAAAATGTGGTCAAGTATGTTTTTCCCTCTTATTGATTCCCTCACCACTTGCTGCAGACCCAATCTTGCAAGTATGTCCCTTAGGTCTTGACCAGCTCTATCAATATTGCTGCTGCCGAGCCACTTTTAGTGGTGGATGTTGAAATCCCCTGCCAGAGTATGTTCTGCACTCTTGCCACCTCAGTGCTTCCTTCAAGTGTTGTTCAACATGGAGGAGCACAGAGTCATCACAAAAGAAGTTATGTCTTAATCAGCCAGAGGATTCCTTGCCCATTTTGAACTGATGTTTTGAGACTTCACGGTGTTCAGAGTCAATGTTGTGGACTCCCAAAACTTCTGCCTCCTAATATATACCAGTGCACTGACCTCTCTGCTAGGTCTACTCTACCAGTGGGAGAAAACAAATCCAGAGGTGGTGATGGTGTTGTCTGGGACATAGTCTGTAAGACGTCATTCTAAGAGAATCAGGCTAATGCTCGAATAGTCTGTGAAACAGCTCTCTAACTTTTGGTGCTTGCTTCCAGACATAAATAAGGAGAACTTTACAGGGTCAGTAGGGCTGTTGTCCATGTTCCTTGTCATTTCCTATGCCTAGGTTAATGCTAGGTGGTCCTTGCAGTTTTACTTCTTTTTTGAGATTTTGAGGTGGTTATTACAACTGAGTAGATTAATTGGCCATTTCAGAGAGCAGATGAGAGTTAACCACATTTCTGTGGGTGTGAGTCATTGGATGGGAGATGGGAGATTTCCTTCTCTGAAGGACATAGTGAACCAGATGAGTTTTTCTGACAATCAGTTGTGACTTTATGGTCATTAGACTCTTAATTCAAGAAGTTTATTGAATTAAGATTTTTACCATTGCACCCAGGTCCCCAGAATATTATCTGGGTTTCTGGTTTATTAGTCTCGTGATAATACCAGGAGGCCATCATTTAACCGTGGTGTAATTTTTTTCTTCCTGTTTTATGTAGAATTATTAAATATCTTATGAGTTTTGGTACACATACCTTTACCTGATTTTGTACCTATTTTGTGATCCTGTGTAACAACAATTCTGCAACCCTTCTCTCACATGTAATAAACTTGCTACTGTCTGCATCAACTCGTGGTTAATATCAGGATTTAACTCAGAAAACATACTCAATCTAGTACTACCTAGTATTTTATTCCCACTGCAGATTTTCTTTCCATCCAGTTAGTACAGTGTGGTAATTGTATGACATTAATTTTGTCACAATTTCAATTAATTAATTGGTATTAATTAATAAAATGTTAACATAGTACCAAGAGTCATAATTGGGTCTTCAAGGAGTGCAAAATGTCATTTAATTGGAGGGGTTTTCAGTGATAAATTCAATTACAAGATCTGACTATTCCAAAACAAAAACAAATAAGGAGAAATTTATCAGGAGCAGCAGTGAAGCTGTCCATAGTTTGGATAACTGGTAGCAATCTTGGCATGGATATTCCAAGCCCCAAACCCATTTAATGCCAATCAGGTACATGCCTAGTTAGCACTGGGGCCTCAGGTTGGACTCCGAGAGGTTCTGGCCTATGAAAGTGAGCGTAGTCACAAGTTGAAAATCATTGCTTATGCTATGAAGGAAAGATAGGTGTAGTGGAATTACTAGTACCAGTCAAGGAGATCCTCGAAAGCCTGAGGAGGAATGTTAGTTTAAAAGGGCAGCTGGGAGTCTCTCCTTGGGTGGCCCTTATTGACAACAGGTCTTTCCAATGAGTACCGTCTACTAAATAGGAGAGAACTCCCCATGAGATTGCAGACGTAATCGCCTGAGTTTGGTTTTCTGCTGCTGGTAGAATAAGTGGCTCTTGTGACCACTTAAGGATCAGAACTGGCCTCCAGACAGAAAGGTTCTCAGAGTAGAATAGAGTAGATTTTATTTGTTATTTCTACCATATACAACTGGCACAGTAAAAACATGAGACAGCGTTCCTCTGGCACCAAGATGCTATATGGGCAGCACAGACTACACAGTTATACAAAGGGCAGCGTAAAGTTTATAAGAAGTGCAAAACACGCAAATTACAGTGTAATTAAAGAGTGATAATTAATAGACAGTGTTCTAGCAGCAAGTTGAAGTCATGCAAAGAATTTCAGATGGAAAACGTTCTAACATGATAGTGCACATGAGACATTCAGCTCCTCGAACATTGCCTGCCATTCAACATTTGAGGAAGTTGTGATGATTCAAGGGTCTACACCTTACACCTTCCTACCCAATTTTATCATTCACCCTCCAGCTTTCAATAACTCATTTAGGGAGAACACTAAATTCTGCCATGAGTGTACGTTAAGATTGTCCATATAGCACAATATTTGATGCATTATTTGTGGTGTTGCTGCTGACGTAAGAGATTGTGAAAAGGCAGTATAAAGTACTGTTCAAAATGCTTTAGATACATATTGTAAGCACAAATGTGCAACCCAAATCATCTGTGTGGAGCAGAGCATTTGATAAGACATGTTCACATCGGAGTCTGAAATCATACAGCAATTTGTGGATGCTTTGATGTTTTGGCATTGATATCCATGGTGGGTTTTTTTTACTAATAAAGCATTAACTGTAATTGTAGTTCCTGAATGCCAATGCAGTGAAACTAAGGCATTAACTTTGGTTGCTGGTTATTTTAATAAAGGCTGATTTATAGACCAATATTAATTCCCGTGTATCATGAAGTAATAATTTATTCTCTAAACAGTCCCGAACTCTGTTCCTATTCTGTATTAATCTACAACTGGTAACTGACAAAATCAATAATCTTACTGACAAATACTCCAATTACAGTCTGATAGACAAAATAACATACTGGTGCACATAACATATTTTTCTTGGTTCGACTCAAAGAACATTAGGACCAAAAGGAACTCAACTTTAAGTTAGTCTGATTAACTAATCGAAGTTAGCCTGAAAATACGCCATTGAAGAATCAGAGTAGAAAAGTGTTCCATTTCATGTTATAAAATGACCTCAAAAAGCCTTACATTCACCAATTAGGTTTTTACTTTCTCCAGGGCAGGTTGGAACACAATGCCAAGGAGAAAGCAGGAAATAGCAGAAGGTCATTTCACATCCAGAAGCAAAATAACACATTTTTATTCCTTAATTCAAACTGTGAAGACTGGGATTTGTAATTTTGTTTTCTGGAATAGTGGACTAAAATGAGAAAGAACTTTGTTTTTGAAATTGAGGGAATTACAATGATCTTTGGAATTTGATAGCTTTTGTGAATCCTGTTTGTGTAGCTGTGCCAACAAATATGAATATTGATACAATATTGGTCAGAATAAAGATGATGAAGGTAACAGAAGAGGTGAAACCTGGTTAGATGCTGGTTATTCCTTGAATAGAAAAATCACTCTGCACAGATGATTTGCATTCCAAGATGCTAAAGATTTAGGAGGGGGCATGGCAAAAGGGATTGGCATAATCTTCCCTAGATATGAGGGAAGAGTAACAATTGTCATACTTTTATTCAAGAAAGGGTGTAAAAACATTTCTATTAACTACAGGCTAGTCAGTATAACATCATAGTGAATACATTTTTTTGAGATAGGAGTACAGGATGGTAAAAACCAACAGGCAACTTGAGCGGTTTGAGTTTATTAAGGAGAGCTGACATGGATTAGCAATAAGGCAGATTGTGCTTGGCCAACTGAGTGGAACTTTTCTGAGGGAGCAAAAGAGAAAAGTGTTGAGGTCATGTTGGTATATACCACATTCTCATGTAAAAGATTGGGTACTGGAAACTGAACTGTTCATCAAAAAGGAAGGGGTGGACCTTTCCATGAGTAATATCTTTGAGGGGTTGAAATCCATCTACTTACATTGTATCACTGTCGCAGTGTTTCCAGAGATTGTACCCACCAACCTTGCCACCAAAAGTCATGCAAAAGAAGCCAAGAAGTATTTTCAGTATTGAATGGACATCTTCCTTCAATGGTATGCTATTCAATGATTCTATCAGTGTGATACAAATGATACACTGCATTGCCATCAGTGGATCCAGACTTGCTGAGAATGTTTAGGGTGACAATATCCTACAGTCTTACGTTCCTTCTGCACATTCAGCTTGCTTTTTACAATGCTGCCTAACAAGGTGGTGCACATGAGACATACATCTCCTCGAACATTGCCTGCTATTCAACATTTGTAGGAAATCAGCATAGCCCTTGACGACTCAATATCTCTAAAACCTATCTCCTCATTTTCACTGACAGAGCCTCCACAATTCTCCAGAATTGCAGACATTTGTTACTCTTGGAGAAGAAATTCCTTTCCACCTCAGTTTTAACTGAGTAGCTCCTTATTCTGTAACTATGTTTCCTAGTTACAAATTCTCCCGTATAGTGGAAACATTTTCATGTATCTACTCTTTCATGTCCCCTCAGAATCTTGTCTGCTTCAATAAGATCACTCTTAATTTCTCTAGTGAGTAAAAGTTTAATTTGTTTATTCATTCTTTTGTCAACCCTTTTACCCTAAAAATCAGTCTAATGAATCTCTTTTGAACTATCTCCAATTACAGTATATGGCTTTATAAATGCAGGAACCAAAACTGTACACCATATTGTAGGTACAATCCCACAAACACCTTGTACAGTTTTAAGAAGACTTCTGTGTTAAGACTGCAAGTGCCCAGCAACAAAAAACAAAATTCCATTTGCTTTCTTAATTACTTGTCACATCTAAATGTTAGTTTTCTTGTGTTTCATGCACAAAAATACCTAGACTCTTCTGTGATGCATTTTTCTGGAAGCTTTTCTCCATTTAAATAATAGTCAGTATTTTGATCCTTCCTATCAAAGTGCATGACCTCACATTTCTTACATTAAACTCCATTGGCCAATTTTTTGCTTAACCAGTTTCTTTACAAACTCATCACAACATGTCCTCCAACCAATATTTGTATCATCAGCAAATTTGGATACATAACATTCTGCCCTTGCTCCAAGTTATTAATATAGATAGTAAACAATTAAGGCATTAGGACTGAGCTTCGTTGCATTCCACTAGTTAAATCTTTCCAATCTGAAAAAGGTCCGTTAATCCAAAATCTGTCAGTCTTCAATGGAATAACCAATCCTCAATCCATGTTAATACATTATCGCCAATACTGTGAACTTACATTCTTGTGCAATAACCTTTCATGTGACACCTTATCAAATACCTTCTAAATGTCCAAATACATGTACCAGATTTCTTTTAACAACTCTGCTTATTATATCTTCAAAGAACTCTATTAAATTTGTCAAATTTGTTGATTTCCCTTTTACAAAACCATATTAACTCTGTTTGATTGAGTTAAACATTTCTAAATATCCAACTATTTATTCATTTGGGCAGCATTTGCCCAACAACAGATGTTATGCTAACTGGTTTGAAAGCCATGTTTCTCTCCCTCAAACTGATTTTGAAATTCTACAATGTTTGATACCTTCTGAGTATTCTTAACTGTGAGGTCACTTATTAATCCTAAACATTACTAGATCGGAAAATAACCCGATCCAGGGTATGTTCTGAAATATATTGAAACAATTTTAATGCACTCTAAATTTGACTTCCATGTTACCCTTTTCTATTTGATCGTTCCACTCAATATGCTGATTAAAATCATTTATGATAATTGTAATGCTCTACGAGTGTGCTTCTGTTATTTCTGAATTTATGCATTGTCCTATAGTGAGGTGACTCTTCAGTATCCTATACATGTCTCTTATGGATGATTACTTTCGCTGGTTATTCCTTCTTTCCACCAGATGGATTCAACATCACAAACTATTGTACCTTTTTCACTCTTTACCACCACACTCACACTGATATCGACCTTTATTAAAAGAGCCAACCCACCTTCTCTTTAGGCCTATTCTTCTGGAACATTGAGTATCCTTTGATATTGAGTTTCCAGCCTTGATCACCATGTAATTTCAAGAATAGCTGTTAAGTCATATTCTGTTATTTCTATTTATGTCATCAACTCATCTAACAAATGTTGCATGCTTTCAGATAAATAGCCATCAGCATTGACCTTTTACCATTATTCCTTACTCTGGTTTCCTCTCACACTTTATCACTCATCTCTTCATTACTTACATCTCTGCTTTTGCCTTTTTTCCTAATTTTCTACCCTTCCCTTCAATTGATCTCTCTCACCCTTCCACACCATATTCTCCCCACCCCTAATTATTAGTTTGAAACTCTTTTTTTCTACCTTAGGTATACATTTTGCCAGATCAGTCGTCCCAGCTTGAAGCCTGTCCTAATGAATAAGTCTCACTTTCCCCAAAATAGGTACCACTGCCTTATGAATCAGAATCCATTTCTCCTGTATCAATCTGTGAGCCATGTATCAATGGCTCTCTAATCTTATTTACCCTCAGCCAATTTGCACATAGCTCAGATATTACTACTTTTGTGGTCCTCCTTTTCAATTTAGTCCTGAGCTATCAATAATCCCTCAACTGAACCTCTTTCCTAGTCCTATCCATGTCTTTGGTACCTACATTTACCATTTCTCATAGACCATGTTTGTAGCAGTTAATGCTCTCTCCCACTCAGAACAGATGTCCTGAAACTCAGGCTTCAGGACAATATCACATCGTCTATATACTGTTTCCTAAAACTATTTAATTTCTCTTTTATACCCCTATCTGTCCCATGATAATTTGGTCAGTTTGTTTGTTTCCCCTTACATTCTGCATCTTCACCCACCCTGGGAGCAAGAACCTCATATTGTTGGACAATAAAACTGGCTGAGTTTGTGCAAAGCTAAATTCTGGATCCAAAACTTATCTCAGTCACAGTCACACCCTCCTGACACTGATCATGAGCCAAATATTGATGTAAGTAATTTAAGGGGTGTAACTGCCTTCTGAAACAGATTACAAGTGGCTGTCCCTGTCCTTAATGTGTCGCAGCATACACAGCTCAGACTCCAGCTCCAGCTGTGAGCTGAATTTCCAAGCAGGCAACACTTGCTGTAAATCTGATCGCCATGGATCACATCAGTGTCCACCAGTTCCCACTTACTACAGCTGCAACACGTCACATGCCTAACCATCCCTATTCCATGCAATTAATTAATTTTGATGTTAAATATTTGAAAAGTGATGTTCTCAAAATGTTCTATTCAGCAGTAATTATGTCTCCTGATTGAAACCACCTGGCCAAAAGAGAGACACAAAAGAAGTAGCCACCAATTACCTGTTTTCCTGTAAAGTTGCCTTTCAACTCTGACAGATAGAAATAGGTTAAAGGAGCTCTCTGCTGCCAGTTTATCTGTCACCACCACTGACTTTCTCAACTAGATCTGCTCTTCTCTTTATAAAGCTGCTGTACCTACTCTTTTTGTGCTGTT
>NC_057715.1:60260882-60282833 GCF_004010195.1 Chiloscyllium plagiosum | reverse complement strand
GATTGACTATATGGCAAAAGGCAGAGAGTGAGGATAAAAGGGTCCTACTTAGGACGGAAGCCAGTGATGAGTGGTATTCTACAAGGATCAGTGTTGGGACCACAATATTTCATTTTGTACATAAATGATTGGGATGAAGGAACTGAGAAATTATGGCTAAGTTTGCAGATGATACAAAGGTAGGTGGAGGGGAAGGTAGCATTGAGGAGGTGGGGAGGCTTCAGAAAGACAGGTTAGGAGAGTGGGCAAAGAAGTGGCAGATGAAATACATGAGAAAGTGTGAGGTCATGTACTTTGGTAGGAAGAATAGAGGCATGGACTATTTTCTAAATGGGGAGAAAATTCAGAAATCTGAAGTGCAAAGGGACTTGGGAGTCCTCATCTAGATTTCTGTTAAGGTAAACATGAAGGTTGAGTCGGTAGTTAGGAAGGCAAATACAATGTTGTCATTCATCTTGAGAGGACTCGAATATAAAAGTAGGGTTGTGCTTCTGAGGCTTTAATAAAGTTCTTTTCATGACAAAAAAAATCTGCAGATGCTGGAGTCCAAGGTAGACAAGCAGGAGGCTGGGAGAACACAGCAAGCCCGAGTCCTGAAGAAAGGCTACACCCGAAACATTGACTTCTGCACCTCCTGGTGCTGCCTGCCTTGCTGTGTTCTTCCAGCCTCCTGCTTGTCTACCTTAATAAAGTTCTGGTCAGACCACATTTAGTGTATTGTGAACAATTTTGGGCATCATAACTGAGGAAGGATATATTGGCCCTGGAGCGGGTCTTGAGAAGGTTCACAAAAATGATCCCAGGAGCGAAAGGTTTAATATATGAGATACATTTGAGGACTCAGGCTATACTCAATGGAGTTTGGAATGATGAGGGGCCCTCTAATTGAAACTTATAGAATTCTGAATGGCCTGGACAATGTGGGAAGATTGGGAAGATGTTTCCATTGGCAGGAGAGGTTAGCACCTGAGGGCACAGCCTTACAGTAAAGGGAAGATGCTTTATAATGGAGATAAGGAGAAACTTCTTTATCCAGTGGGTGGTGAATCTGTGGAATTCATTGCCACAGAAGGCTCTGGAGGCCAGGTCATATTTAAAACAGAGATAGGTAAGTTCTTGATTTCCAAGGGGATCAAAGGTTAAAGGGAGAAGGAAAATGGGATTGAAAAACCTATCAAGCCACGATCGAATGGTGGAGCAGACTCGCTGGGCAAATGGGCTAATTCCTGCTTCTTTGTCTTATGGTCTTATGGGTTTGTGATAGGCAGAGAAAACAATTAAAACATTAAAACAATTAGTTTAATTGTGATTTTGGAACAGAAGTTTCAAAAGAATCAGAATTGGTATTCAGAACCAGGCATTATCCATTCAGTTTAATGTCACCTCAGAAGAAATGATTTCTAATCTGTGTAGTTTCCAAGCTGGCTGAAATAAATTTATGTTCTGTAGCCTTTTGTGAATATGTTTTAAAGTGTAACCACCACATTAACCAATTACCAAATATTAACATACAACCTATTAAGCCAGTTTCATTTTAGGATCAGACACTGTCAAGTACTACCACCATCTGGGATCACACCATAAGTCACTGCTTTGAACAGAGGACATCTAAAATATAACTCAGTATTGCACTAAGCTGGTTTAGTAGAGACAGTAGCTATAGGGAGGGAGCAAAATCACTAGCAAATGAATGGTTCAGAAACCAGATGTAAAAATTCAGGTAAAACTGTTCGAAGTAAAGAGTGTGTTCATTGCAGCAAGCACAATTATTGAAATGTATTCGATGCAACAAAGCTCAGTGAAGCATTACACAACAGCCAACGGCAATCAACACTCCAACACATTAATTCAATCTCACATAATACACATGGTGCTCTGCACCATACTGGATACCTGCGTTCATCCTTACAACTTTGAAAAACATGCTTTAAAAACAATTAGCTTTAATCTTAACTGAAGTGTGCATTAAAAAAAAAATTGGTATGAATAACTCAGATTTAACATGTATGTTCGTGGGCCAAGACATTTGTACACAAAGTACATTAGAGATGCACCTTACCTTAGGAAGAAATGTGTTTGGCCCAATAAATAAGAGATAGCATTCCAGTGACAGTGATTTATTACAGTTTCTCACAAACAGGACAGAGCCATAACTCAAAGATTTGTGGCCATGAGTCTGCTTCCTGTACACCTGAAAGAAGACCTAGAACTCCCTGTAATGCAAAAATATCTTATCTTGTGGTACTTAGCTCCTCTAGAAATAAATGGTAAAACAAAAACACTTCTGTTCATCCTTATACAACAATCTATGGGCAGTACTTAATGGAGGCAACAGAGGTTGCATCCACTAGCTGAAAAGACAAGAGCACTGTTTGACTTCACAAATCTGTCACAGTCACTGATCTGGACAGTGGCAGGCTTTTTCCAGGATCAAGGATCTTGGGACCAGAAGCTTTGCTTGCTGACAACTGCCAGCCAGATGCTGACAGCTGTACTGAATGACTGCAGCTGGTATAATATCCACACAAGGCTTTTACGGTCACTATTTGCCGCTGCACTGGTGAGCATTGGTGTAAGGGATGGTAGTGGGAACTGGGAGGGGTTGGCAGCAAGATGAAAACTTGGCTCTCTGAGGCTCATTGTTTCTCTATGCCAGACTCCTCCAACAGATGCTGAGTGTCTTTGTTAAAAGAAAGGGAAATGCTACGTCGCACCCACCTCGATCCCATAAGTAATAAAATATGGGATGAGACCCTAAAAGTGAACATTATTTATCCACTCAAGGCCTTCAGTTGATGGAAGGTTGCTAATGGGCTTTCCTGAAATTGTCTTAAAATCAGGGTGTGATGGGAAGGTAACAGGGTCCCTACATGCCACCCTTGTCCCTGCAACAAACTCGCCTCAAAGTGGGGGACATTAAATTCTGCAGTATATGTGCAGAAACAAAAACATTTATTCTGAAGAGGTTTAAATTGCTTTCACACTTAACACATCTGAAAATGAATTATTATTGTAATTATATCATTTCAAAACACATTGGCAGTCAACTTTACAACTTGATGGAAAAATAACACACTCAATATCAATCAAAAATAAACGTATGAAACCTGATAACAGTTACATTATCTTCATGATGATAGAGCCTGAAATTAACAAGAGAATGACAGACACTTTTATAGAAAAAAAATATGTATACCTAATAATTGGGGAAAGTACACAGCAGTGCATCAGGTCTTATTTGCTTTATTTCAAATACTTCAAGCTTGATGACAATGCACTACTTAATGATTCTGTGAAGCAATGATTACTATAGGGAATCTACATCCAGTGGAACTGATTAAACCACAGCATGAAACAGAGAGAGGCAACAATTAAATATGTAAAGGAAAGAAAATGAAATACCAATGGCATCAATCATTTTCAAATCTTTATTGCCATCACTTTTAAAATTCCCTATTAATATTGCCTCTTAAATTAGTATCATGGGCAAATATAGAATATGAAAATATACAATTTCTTTATTTTTCTAGCATTACCTTTAGAAAATGCAATGCTTTAAACACTATAGTATGATACTTATCTTTGTAGTTAAAAGAAAATTGCAAGAACTGCAGTTTTGTCTTTCAAGCAAGTGTTTCAAACTCATATTTGAACAAGCATACCCTTCTGCTGAGAGGCTTTTGAATATATTATCAATTTTGTATGGTGGGAGATTGCACATTGTATTAATCAAGCCTGGGGGTACTTTAAGGGAGGGTTGAGGCAAGTTTTTGGAATAGAGGGACAAGTTGTACCTGGTCACAAACTGTTAAAGCATCCTAATGGCAAACTCTGAGAACATTAATCTCATGGCCAAGGTTGGAAGAGAGATAAACACCATGAAAACTGAGGGAGCATGGGAGGTTAAGCCCTACAGGGATGGAAGGATGACTAAATTGTCCAGAAGTTCGTGCAGTCAGACTTAACAAGATGCATTCAGTTTGGATGTGCATGTATCAGTTTGGAAGAAGAAAAGGAACTCTGCTCCAGCCAGATGTGCAAATAAAATGTTTTTGTAAAAGCATTATTCATGGTCAATCAAAAAGCCAAGTCTGTCAAAGAACAGGAAAAAAAAAGAAGTGGTGGAAATATATTAATGAACTGCCAAGTAAACAATTCCTGAGAGTATCTCATATACAACGAGTAGCTCGCTTAATCCTTTGTTCTTTAACTTATTTGCTCTTTACATAAAATTTGTAGGACACTTATTTAGATCATTTACATTAGATTGTATTTTTTTCTCTAGCTCACTGACATTTTTTGATTTTTTTACTTTAGTTATTAAAGTATTTATGTTACTTTCTGTCTACAATCTGAAACAATGTTGGATTATTATTCTATACTCTTCTGTTGGTTTTGGAATGATTATTAATATTACCTTTACAGCCTGGTCCCTCCCCAGTTACCAGGTTACAGTACTTGCAACTGCTCCATTTATTCTCTCCCTTTAGAGTCTTGGTCACAAGCTCATTTGTGTAGAGATGAGCCCAATGGTACAATTGTCTCATGAGTGTTTTTAGGAGAGTTCTGGTGGTGCAGTGGTTATAGAACTTGGAAAAATACAACGCAGTACAGGCCCTTTGGCCCTTGATGTTGCGTCGATCCAAGCCCACCTAACCTACACTAGCCCACTATCCTCCATATGCCTATCCAATGCCCGTTTAAATGCCCATAAAGAGGGAGAGTCCACCACTGCTACTGGCAGGGCATTCCATGAACTCACGACTATCCGAGTAAAGAATCTACCACTAACACCTGTCCTATACCTACCACCCCTTAATTTAAAGCTATGTCCCCTCATAATAGCTGACTCCATATGTGGAAAAAGGTTCTCATGGTCAACCCTATCTAAACCCCTAATCATCTTGTACACCTCTATCAAGTCACCCAACATGACCTCAGGGCTCTGGAACTCAATTCCTCTACCAATAAAAGCCAGTACGCCATATACCTTCTTCACCACACTATTTATGTCCCTGCTTCTATGTCAGAAGGCCTGCTTTCATGTCTCATCTCCAGTGGAGATGTATCATAACATGTCTGAACAGATTGATTAAAAATATCAACATTTGCCTCATATCCTCATATGAAATGGAACCACTTTTTGAACATACACTATTTACCACATGTTCATCTTCCTCATCTGTTATTCTGCTGCTAATGTGGCTTTGATTGTCATCCAAAGATAACAATCTTCAAGTGTCCTCTCTTTCAATTTAGTCCTTAGTCCCTGGTCCCCAACCAAGATTTCTCACCTGTTCTTCCTTGTGTTGGTTACAAAATGCATTACAAATTCTGGATCCTCCCATGCTCCCTCTTTCAAATTATTTTGAAGATGTCTATCACCCTGGTACCAGATGTCCTTTAGACCAAAATTTTGGAACATTGTTGACGGTCTGCAAACAAACACAGTTTGCTGAAATTCCCAAAGAGGATTAACTCACCCTGGGACACAACTAGTTTTGCAGGCATTGACAGCTTCTGGATGATTTTTTTTAAAACTAGCACAAAAGGTTTGCAGAAACCAGAGATACACTGAACACAATTTGCACATAAATTTCTGCAATCTTTTGTGCTACTTATATTGACAATGGGGGACATTGATATTGCTGATATCTGTGACAGAAAATGGGATAATTGAACAGAAGCACCAAGTCTGTATCCTTGCAAATAAGTGACAATGACATTAAGATTGGATGTGCCAATTGTAAATTACTATAAGGAATGCACATTGTGCAATATTCCGTCTAGTTCCAACATTACCAAGAATAGGGACCATAAAATATTCTTGTTGGCTTTGTTTTCCAGGTTTTAATGAGAATATTAAATTGCAGGTAGTTAAAACTTAAATGCATGTTGATAAGGTAGCCTACAAAATAAATTAGTTGCCAACTTGGGGAGATCCATAAAAATAGACTATTTGACCTTTTTCAATCTGATGGCAGCTGAATCTTCTACTTCAACTCAACTTTCTGCCCTGACTACATTTTGTACACAATTATATCAAACTCTTAGTGAAAATTCTGAACAACAGAATAGTCCGCAGCTCTCTCTAGGGTAGATTGTTCACAACACTCAGTCTTAAAGAGCAACCTCTCATTTTTGAGATTATGACCCTATGTTATGAGTCTCAGCCATAGCGAACGTTTTCTCAGCCCCTACTGTCAAGTACATTAAGAATTACAAGTGTTCACATTAAGGTATAATTAGTCTTGATGTAAATAGACAGAGACACTCTAACAGGTGCACTTGAGTTGCTAAATGAAGCTGCATCTTCGAATGCAAGATTAATTGAATCAAGGCTGAGGATTTAACCCTCTGAAAATTATTTCACAGAACCTTACTCCATCTCTCCTCTCTCTGTCTCCCTCTCTCTCCACTAGATGGACCGAAGTGTGAGTTACTCAGCAATCATAAAGCACTTGAAGTAAAAATGAAAGACTGAGTCAGGTGGGATCAGCAGCAGAATGGACTGCAGTGGTTCAAAAAGGCAGCTCACTACCACCTTCTCAAGAGCGACTAGGGATGGGCAATAAACGCTAGCCAGTCAGCGACACTCACATCCCATGAGTGAATAAAAAATAAAGGTATATTTAATACTTCTCATTGAATGGTGGAGAAGACACGATGGGCTGAATGGCCTACTTTTGTTCCACATCTTATGGTGTTATTGTGAAATGCATAAAAACATATATTTTTGAAAAAATAAGTTACATATTCTTCCTACAAATCTTGCAAAGGCAATATTACTTTATTGCATCTATGTTTAGGTAAATCTATCCAAAGTTGGAAACAACTCAGGATCTAAATGTATTTTGGAATGAATTTTACATCGTTCTCTATTCCATTCGACAGTACAAATTGGCAGGTGGTGCGATACAAAACTGAGGGCCAATGCAGTGGCACTTTGCCTCTCACCTACTCACTTCTGCCTGAATTCATTTTAACCACATGCTCCACACCCATGACCCAACTTCAAATGGCCAATAACTGGTTATCCGAACACTTCATCCTGCCATCAGGATTTCACCCATGATGAGAAATCTGGTATTCATGTCACCCTGGTAGCCAAGCTTAAGTGGGACAATTAGTAAGATTGCTAATTATAGACTAATAGTTTAGCATGGATAAATGTATCTATAAGCATCTTTACTAAGCATGATAGGAAATGTAGCCCATATTGTAGGCTTGAGGGGACATGTAGCCAATTTACTAGAAATCTAGTTAAAAATGTAAATTTATAAAACTTAACAACCTTCACAACTTGAATCAATAGTCTCAGGGCAGAACAGATTGTGAGACTTGTAGCGATACCAAACTTCCTGGAACCAATGAGAATATCAGAGGGACATCTGTGGAACATGTATATCTCTGTTCATCAATAAGGATATGTGACAATAAAGATATTAGTGGATGTGCAGGTAAAACTATGATGGATGTGGAAGGCTCCTTTAGGGCCTTGGATAGAGGTGAGGGAGGAGGTGTGGGCACAGGTTATATTTCCCTCCCCACCCCTTTCTGCCTTCCGCAAAGACCGTTCCCTCCGTGACTACCTGGTCAGGTCCACGCCCCCCTACGACCCACCCTCCCATCCTGGCACTTTCCCCTGCCATCGCAGGAACTGTAAAACCTGTGCCCACACCTCCTCCCTCACCTATATCCAAGGCCTTAAAGGAGCCTTCCACATCCATCAAAGTTTTACCTGCACATCCACTAATATCATTTATTTTATCCGTTGCTCCCGATGCGGACTCCTCTACATTGGAGAGACTGGGCGCCTCCTAGCAGAGCGCTTTAGGGAACATCTCCGAGACACCCGCACCAATCAACCACACCGCACCCTGGCCCAACATTTCAACTCCCCCTCCCACTCTGCCGAGGACATGGAGGTCCTGGGCCTCCTTCACCGCCGCTCCCTCACCACCAGACGCCTGGAGGAAGAACGCCTCATCTTCCGCCTCGGAACACTTCAACCCCAGGGCATCAATATGGACTTCAACAGCTTCCTCACTTCCCCTTCCCCCACCTCATCCTAGCTTCTAACCTCCAGAAACTCGATCCCCTGACCTGTCCGGACTTGTCCGACCTGCCCAGCTCCTTTTCCACCTATCCACTCCACCCTCTCCTCCCTGACCTATCACCTTCATCTCCTCCCCCACTCACCTATTGTACTCTATGCTACTTTCTCCCCACCCCACCCTCCTCTAGCTTATCTCTCCACCCTTCAGGCTCTCTGCCTTTATTCCTGATGAAGGGCTTTTGCCCGAAACGTCGATTTTGCTGCTTGTCGGATGCTGCCTGAATTGCTGTGCTCTTCCAGCACCACTGATCCAGAATATAAATTTGTCATGTTGGATCTCTTTAAAGGAGAGACCATTTGAATTTTTGCTAAGTATATATTGCAGCATATGTTTGTAGAAATAAAGTCTACAACAACTTAACCCAAGACTTGAAGTGGCTGTTTTATAGCACAAGAGGAGCACCTCTTGCTTGAGTAGCTTTTGCACTTTGAAGGCCCCTTCACAAGGTTTTATACATCACTTCATTTCTTTTTCCCACCTTCCCCATTCACTCTGGCCATCCATCCCCCTTGCTAGGGTCTGTCAGCCTAGTTCTGGTAAGATCCTCAAACTCTCCTTGTTCTAGGCTCCCGGCTCCTCTTTTTCAGGGAACTCATTGTTGCCTCAGCAGTACCAACTATTTCTGGTCTCTGAGGTGAAATTTCCTCTCAGATCGAGTGGAGTCAATGCACTCTATTACTGAAGACCTCACAGCCATTGAACAACTTCTGGGTAAGCCAGCTAAGAGCAGGCAGTCTGGCCTCATACCTTTAACCTGGCCGCAAGGTGAAGTCCTAAAATTCAGATAATTGTTCCTGAGGTTGGAAGAGAAGATGCATGTCTTCTGCCTCTTTCCATTAGCGACAAACAGCTGTGAAAATAACTAACCTACAGGAACTAATTTATCCCTGAGAACCAGATCTCGCAAGTTGCCATTGGCATGAAATATAGCTGGACCAATTTATTTTCCCTTTGCTGTGTGCTAGTTGCTTGCAGAGCCTCAAAGGTATAATCCATAATTTGTCAGGTCATTCATAATGAGAAGGCAACAGTCCATATACATTCCATCTTCCAGTAATTTCCATTGACATAATATAAAGTTAAAGGATCATGTATTAATTGAAATGGGATATAGCAGATTATTGGTTGGAAAATTAAGGTTTTTTATGGCAGAAATTTTGTTCACTGTAACAATTTGCATTTATTTAGTTTGTAAGGACACAAAGATATGTTGTGAAAGAACATGTCAAAAAACATATCTAAACTTATTTATTTTAAATTCTGTTTGAGGACATCAGTGAGGTGAAAGAGTTAGATTGATTATTTGGAATTTTTGATCTTAATAACAGATCTCAATTCCTTCCTTGCATAATGGCAGGAATACAAGATGAACAGGTTCAAACCAAAAATATTGAAATCCATTTCATATCACCTCAATAAGATCCCAAAAGAAATGCCGATCTAAAAGCAGAATCTGTGAGTGAAGATCACCTATAAAAGTTGTAAATTGGTGTAAATTTCCATTTTTTCAAATACGTTATTAGGATTGATGAAGGTTCCGGAAAATAAAGAAGCATGAAGAAAGAGAACATTCAGTCGTGCTTTTATAGACTGTTGTGGTCAGACTGAGTTGTTTTCACCCAACTGACAAAGGTTGTCAGATGCTAAACAACTGCAAGGTTGACTTGTGACCTTTTTTATCGATATTATCAATGTTTGATTTTTCTGACTATGGCTGGAAATCAGTATTGGTGGTTTTGCTCTTACCGAGTGATAAATTTCCTTTGATAAAAACTTAAATTAAAAAACAATTGAAGGCTGTAATCCAATGACAGTGTTCAGATAGCATTGAAATTAATGGATATGGTGTCTTGCACCACTAATAAATTACAGCATTTATCTGATTGTGGGCGGCACGGTGGCACAGTGGTTAGCACTGCTGCCTCACAGCGTCAGAGACTTTCCTCCCACAGTCCAAAGATGTGCAGGTCAGGTGAATTTGCTATGCTAAATTGCCCGTAGTGTTAGGTAAGGGGTAAATGGAGGGGTATGGGTGGGTTACGCTTCGGCGGGTCAGTGTGGACTTGTTGGGCCGAAGGGCCTGTTTCCACACTGTAATGGAATCTAATCTAAATGTAATGGAATCTAATCTAAATGATTTACAAGTATACATTGTTATATTCACTCTGGTTTTTCAGAAATTGTGAATAATAAGAATAAGCTGATCGGAATTTATATTAATAAGACGTGACTGCAGTAATGACTGCAGTAGTAGTCAGTTAAATGAAATAGCCAGTCTTATACTTAAGAACATAATAGATCAAACAGGCAAAACCAATTGGTACTTTGAGCCTGCTCTGCCATTCTATAATATCATAGCTGGTCCTTTACTTCAGCTCCATAAGAATAGACACAGAAGTAGGCTGTTCAGTCCTCTAGCATGTTCCACCATTCAATCGAAGCATGGCTGATCTGACATTCCTCACATCCACTTTCCCACCCTTTCCCCATAACCCTTGATTCCCTGGCTAATCAAGAATCTACCATCTATCTCAGTGTTAAATATAAACAATGCCTCTGTCCAACAAACAACTGTGACATGGAGTTCCAAAGACACTCAACCCTCTGAAAAAAGTTCTTCCTTATCTCAGTCTTACATTGGCATCCCTTTATTCTGAGATTATATCTTCTGGTCCTAGGCTTTCCCACAAGGGAAAACATCCTCCCAGCATTTATCCTGTCCGGCCCCTTTAGAATCCTATATGTTTTAATGAGATCACCTCTCATTCCTCTACACTCCAGTGAGTAGAGTCCCAAGTTGGCCAATCTCTGCTCATAAAATAATCCCACTTTACCAGGGATCACCTTAGTGAACCTTCTCTGAATTATCACCAATGAGATGATATCTTTGCTCAAATAAGGGGACCAGTACTGCTCACAGTACACCAAATGTGGTCTCACCAGCACTTTGTACATAAGAATTAAGAATTCTCTATCTTACACTCCAACCATCCTGAAATAATGGCCAGCATTCCAATAGCCTTCTTGATTACCTGCTGCATTTATGTTCTGGCTTTTTATGTTTCACGCGCAAGTATCCATATGTTCCTTATTGTTGCTGCTTAATGTTGAAAACTGTAAAAAAAGAATACTTCATATTTTACCACATTATACTCCATTTGCCAACATTTTGCTCACTTATTGAACCTATTCTTTTGTATACTGTTTGTATCCCACTCTCAAACTGCCTTTGTGTTATCTACAAATTTGGCTGCAGTATATTTGCTTCTATCCTACAAGTCATTAATATGTATGTTAAACAATTCAATCAGCATAAAAACTGATCCCTGTGGAACCTTAGTCAAGAGCTGCCAATGATCTGTAAATGTAGATAGATGGAAGGTAAGACTTCATAGCTCCTTATGAATGAAGAAACCAATTCTCTTAAAAGTAATTCTCTCAGACTGCAGGATGGTCAGTGGAATGAAAACCACATCCCATTTGCACAGCAGTCAGTTATTGTATTCCATGATTTAAAAATGTTCAGGGTCACAGAGTAAGTACACAAGTGTGAGGTTAGGGTAATGAGAGGATCAGGTGTCAAGAGATACAGTGTGTAGGGGTGGCCTGTACCTGCTTATACCAAAATAGTCCAGGCCTGCTTACATAAAATGGCTGACAACAGACAAACAGAACAAACAACCTGTTCAAGCCTTTAAGGTAACACAGTGGTACCTTTGAATGGAGCTACTCCAAGACCAATGAAGAGGCCCTATGAGAAACCATCAGAGACAGTTTGATAAGAAAATGCTGAACCACAAAAAAGTGTTCGATCCCAACCTCATTAATGAAAGGATGATTGCCCCAGTAATGAATATCAAGTGAGAGTCTTAGCTCATGAACCAGCCAGATTGACTCCCTTAGCAGCTCCAAAGGCAACAGCTAAAGTGATTTTGTAGCAAATAGTTGTTTATTTGAAGTTACTCAATGTTATGAATTAGGTTCTAATTAAAAACTCTTCAAAATCATAGGGATATATTCCAACATGAGTATAGATACATGTATAACCAAAGTATAAAAGAAGTATAAGTGGAAAAACATTTAAACATAGATGTGAAAACTAAGTGGTCTCAAGAAACACTTTCAGTAGACGTAGCTATACAACGCCACACTTTCTAACTAACTTTTATAACAAAAATCTTATAGCAAGTAGTTCAAACTGTCTTTTGGTACACCGGAGAATACAATGAAGACAGCTTTTAGGCAATCCTTAGAGGTAAGCAAGCCTGAGACTGATCTGAAAGAGTGTAGTCAATAACTTTGGAATGTGAATGAATAGGATGTATAGGAAGATCTCAAGACCTATAGATTATAATGTCTGGTAAATACCATAAGAGCATGGGAACCTGTGGTTGTCCATAGGAATGTCCGTCATCGATTAGGTTTGGGTATAAAGAGTAAGAGGGAAGCACAGTGATCATATTGTGATCATTGTTAAAAATCACATGACACTAGGTTATAGTCTAACAGGTTTTTTGTTGGGACTATAACCTGGTGCCATGTAATTTTTAACTTTGTCCACTCAAGTTCAACACCGCTATGTGCACATTATGTATAAAAATACTGTTTTTACTTTAAAATCAGAGTGTGTCGTTGATGTCTCTTCCAATCTGAGCCAAAGATTAAGGGAAAATTTGCTTTCTCACATTAAGCCCAGATTTGGATAAGATCTTTTGGCCCTCTTCCCACATGGACCAATTTCTGCTTGAACCAAACTCTGCTACTTACCTCATCCCGCCTGCCTCCTCAGTCTTTGTGCCCTGTCAAAGCATACACTTCCATGCAGTGACAGGTGAGCAGGAGTTAAGGTCTAGGTAAGCAGAGGCAGGTAACAGATGGGTAGAGAGTCTGGGCACAAAATAGGAATGGAGCCAGGTAAATGATAGTCTGTTTAGGATAGGTCAGAATGGACACAAGACATCGACAATGGGGGAAGGCGTTGTTGGGGGCCAGGGGAATGTAGTAGGGCAATGGGAAGGGGAAGGTCTCATGGGCTTGTCAGCTCTCAGGTGGACAGTGAGTGTCAGATTGAGGTCTGTGGAGTTCAAGAGGTCTGAAGAAGTTGGGCTATGTGAGATAAGTCCGAGGTCAGGATTTAGACTAGATTTTTAATAAACTCCTTTTCTTCAGTAACTGGTTATATAACTGCAGCACAATTCACTGCAAATTGATACTTTTGGAGGATTCCTGGCTCAGGATAACTGCCCAGCAAAATCTTCAATTTTCCAGGCAATTCCCTTGGAGTCTGCTTGTCAGGAATTCTGCAGGGTGCATGCACAACTCTCAACTATTCTGCAGAATTAACTATCTAGCCATCAGAAAATCCAGGCCTCAACTTGCTCCAGTTAGATCGCCATTCATTCTTATTTATTAGAAATACTGGTCTTAAACATCCAATCTCTTTTATAGGATAATTCCTTCTTCTCGAGACACAGTGTAGTGAACCTTTATTGGGCACCGCCAAGGCAACTTACCTTTCTAGGGTGTCATAATGTTGGTCTTTTTAGAAGGTTAATATGCTCTTGACTTTTTTTCCCCAGAGAGCAGGTAATTAGCCAGGCTCCAACTAGGCTGGGTTTGAAAGATTTTTTGGGGCCCTTTTTGTTCACCCCTAACAGATAATGCCTCCGGCCTAAGGCTTTCATATCTTAAAAAAACCTGTATAATCAAGGAGGAGTGGCCAGCTAGCTGTGTAGCTAGCCTTCATTTAGATTAGAGTTTTTGATTCAGTTCAGCAGCAGTAGTGTGTGAAGAAAGGCTGTTGAGGCAAGTTCAGCCGAGGACGCTCTCTCTCACTTTTTCAAACCTGTAAGCCCTGGTTTATGTCATTTTTACTCTTTGTGTGAAGGGATGTGTTTATTCAGACCGTTGCAAGTATGTTCGGCATCATTAAGTCAGGAGAGTCTGTTGGGTTTTTGGATAGGATAAAGTTATCTGGTACTCTATTTTCTGTTCTTTGTGCTTCATTCTGTAATTTTGTAAATAAATTCTGTTTGTTTAAAACTTAGCAGTCAGATCAGCTAATTCACTCCAGGAATGTCCACTACATGTTTACCTAAAACAAATAGCAAAGTTACAGTCTGGGCTACCTGCTTAAACATGTTTGAGGGGTTGGGCATGGTCCATAACAAGAGTCAAGACCAAACCTGCAAAATTCCAGGTGTTACCTTTCTGTGTAAAATTTTGTAATTAATGATCAAAGACACCTAAGTTCCAAAAAAATGTAAATACTTCGCAGACTTGTACAATTCAAAAATTATTCTGCTTTTCATGTTTCAAAACAAAAGGGATAACTTCAACTTCACACTTTCATTGATCTGCCACATTTTTGCCCATTCACCCACCTCTGCATCCCTCTGCAACTCGTGTCATTATCACCAATTAATTTCACATCTAACTTTGTATATGCGTTAAACATGGATATGTTACACACAATCCCTCATCTAAGTAATTAATTTAGATTGTAAATAGCCCAGCTACAAGTACTGATCTCAGTAACAATGTGAAAATATACCATTTATTTATACTTTCTTTGCTGTCCATTAAACCATCCTCAATCAACACCAATATACTACCACAACCCCTCATGGGTCTTATGGAAAGTTTTAAACTGGATTAATAAGTAGATTAACGCTATATTAAATGGCAAGAAGCAATTTCAATTATACGATATGTGATCTTCAAATTATAATTCTAAATTATCCTGCCAAGTGAAGATCACAACAGAGGTGGATGCTTGGATGTAGACACACAATTGTTATTTTTCTTATCGAAGTGTGGCTCAGTTGCCTGAACAGTTTGACAGAGTCAGAACGGTGGCACAAAAGTTTGATCTGGATGGAGTGGATTTGGGATCTGCTTTCTTCTACCTCTGGTGGAAGTAATGACATGGTGGTTTGGAGCTGCTTTTGGATAGATAACTGAAGAAGAGAAACATACTGAATATAATGTTCCATGATGGATTTTATTATTTCAATTTAGGCTTTTCCTTCTGAAGCTGGAAATTAGAGATTAAAATTGTTTCTGGCTCCTGTTCCTGTTTGAAAGAGAATTACTCATTGCTTCATTTTTAATAAGGGTAAACTGTTAGTTGACTGAAGGATGGGCTAAGCAGATCAGCTCAGTATAGAAAAATGGCAGAATTAAAAAGGAGCAATTTAAACTCACCATGGCAGTCATTACTGTTATTACCATTTTATTGCATTGCACAGTGGCACAGTGGTTAGCATTGCTGCCTCACAGTGCCAGGAACCTGTGTTCAATTCAAACTTTGGGTAACTGCCTGTGTGGCACATTCTCCCTGTGTCTGTGTGGGTTCCCCCTCAGTGCTCTGTTTTTTTTCCCACAGTCTGAAGATGTGCAAGTTAATTGGGCTGGCCATGGTAAATTGCCCATAGTGTCCAGGGTTGTGCTGGCAAGATGGATTAGCCACGTAGGGATTATGGGATAGTGTGGGATGCTCTTCAGAAGGTCAGTGTGGACTTGATGTGTTCAAAGGCCTCTTCCCACACTGTAGGGATTCTATGAATGCTGTTTGAAGGATAACTCAGTTAATAAGGACCCTTGGAACCCAAGATAAGCAGTCCTTTTCACTATCACATTGGCTCAGAGACATGGTGCTGCTGAGGACCTGCCAGCAGTGAAACATACTGCTTCTTAAAAGAAAAGCTGATGGCAACAGCCATTGAGGCCTGTCACTTTCTCTCTCTCTTTTGTCCTTGGATGAGAAAGTGGAACACAATATTCACAAGTGTGTCAAGACATGACAATGGATTTCCTATTCTTTACATCATTGCCAGTTTGTGGGAGGGACCCATGGAGGTCACTGGGGTGGCCAAGCATGCCTAAGTTGGAAAAGAGAAGAAGGGCATCCCCAGTAGAAGCAGCAAATCCAGATTGTGTACGTTCAGTGGATGCATTGAAAACCAGCCAATTTGACAGTATTCCAAAGACTGAGTTGCATTGGAAGCCTCAACACAGCAGAAGCTTAAACCCATTAAGTGGCAGACGGTTAAAGAGTCCTGGCAAAGCTCGGAAAGTGAGTGCATACATGCCAGGCAAACTTTGAGGAATTGAAACCCTTCCTGTTGATGAAACTTACAGGTCTCTTAAGGACCTCATCCAGACTTTATGCAAGGAACAGGAGGTCCAAGCAGGATGTATGGGCTTCCTTTGAGGATTCAATGGGATCATTGTGAGCAACTTTCACCCACATAGATAGATCACATTTGTCACACTTCCCTTAAACACTCCCTCTGGCCTCACAAACTTAGCCCACTCATAACTCTTACCAGATGGATATAGTAGGTGCGAAAAAGTTGGCGATCTGTCCATACAGAAACTGCAACAGGTATGGGGTAGCACTGGCAATGCTTCTCGGTCTGCAGAGAGGGCAAGCATACAAAGCAGAGGACGTGGAAGGGGGGACATCTGCCAAGTCAAAGTCAATCTCCTCCATGTTCTTTGATAATGACAAATGTTTTCCTTGCAGGATTATATCAGATATTACACACAGAAACAGGCTATTCTACCCAATTAGTGAATACTATTGATTATGCTCAACTCAAACCTCCTCACAGATTTTCACATCTAAATTTACAATTGTAACTGTCTAATCTCTTCCCTCTCATGTGCTTCTCTAGCTTCCTCTTAAGCATCCACACTATTTGCCTCATCTATTCTCTGAAGAAGCAAGTTCCACAGGTTTTGCCATTGTAGATTATTGTCTGAAACTTACAGCAAATATGCACATTATATTTACCCATTGTAAAACTACTGAACAAAACTGCAGATAATTCAGACCCCTGTCACCTATATAGAAGGCAAATGTATTCAAAAGTACAAAGTCACCAGATTAAAATATTAAACCTTAATTCTTTATCAAAGTATTCTGAAGGCAGTAACATGTTAAAAAACTCTCATTGTTGCTGAGTAAGATTAAAAGGAATTTGAAGGATGAATTAATGAGTGCAACAATAGGAAAGTACATGTCACCCCAAATTAGAGCACATGCACTTTGTTCTTATGATTCATTGGGAGTTCTTTCTCTTCCCTCTTCACAACAAAGAAAACTAAATTTTAACCATTATGTAGCTGAACTTAGGAATTGTCTTTAACACTGTCTTCTCACTGCATCACAATCTTGAAATAGTTCCTCAAAAATTACCTCAGACTAGAATGTTGGTTACGTTCCTAACTCACCCCCTCACTCTCTGAACTGGCCATAGCAGACTCAATAATGGTGTATCAGCTTTCAGTCATGAGCAGCTATTGATAGATTTCATCTCTCCTGCTGAAACATCTTCACGTTTCAGAAGTGAACAATTCAGAAACCATTAAGAATCATCTCATCCATTCATTTTTTTTCATAATAAAATTGGTATTCATCAGATGATATTGATGCATGTTGTGTTTTTATGAATTGTGAGTGCTGCAGCGGGCACACAGAAGAATCAGTGTACATAATGATGTTGAGGAGCTGAAGAAATTGGCAGTTATCTCCCAGAACATTAAATTTTCTCCAATATAATCAACTGCCCTGAAGTCCTTATGTACTTATAATGTGGAATTGTGTAACTGCATTTATACAGTAGGATTTCCTGAGGGTATTATAAGCAAAGTGAACCATAGTCATAGAATTCCTACAGTATGGAGGCAAGCTATTCATCCCATTGAGTCCTCACTGACCATCCGAGGAGCATCCCACCCAGAATCATCTCCTACACTATCTCCGTAACCCTGCATTTCCCATGGCTAATCCACCTAGCCTGTGCATCTCTGGACAACTTAACATGGCCAATCCAACTAACCTGCTCATCTTTGGACTTTGGGACGAAACTGGAGCACCTGGAGGAAATCCACATAGACACGGGGAAAAGTGCAAACTCCACACATACAGTCTCCCAAGTTTTGAATTGAACCTGGGTCCATGGTGCTGCTTTACAGTCCCTGAAGTGCTTTTGAAGTGTTTTTGTGTAGAAGCCTTGGCAAACAAATAACAATTATGTTGTGTCACAGTTAGACAGGGTGATTAAGAAGTGTTTAGCATGCTTGCCTTCATTTCTCAGACCTTGAAGTATAGGAGTTGGGAGTCATTGGTGAGGTTATACAGGATATTGATGCAGCCTCTTCTGGAGTACTGTGTGCAGTTCCAGTTGCCCTGTTATAGGAAGGATATTATTAGGAGAGGGTTCAGAAAAGATTACCAGGATATTGCTGAGAATGGAATATTTCAGTTATAATAAGCTGGATTGGCTGGGACATTTTCACTAGAGTGTAAGAGGTTTCGGGGGGATTGATAAGCTGAAATAGCAAGAGTCTTTTCACTTGGATGCAAGAGTTCAAGACTCAGAGGCATGTTTTTGAGGTGAGAGAAGAAAGCTTTTTAAAAAGCCATGAGGGATAACTTTTTTATACAGAGAGTGGTCTGTGTGTGGAATGAACTTCGAGAGGAAGGTTGGATGTGGGTACAGTTACAACATATAAAAGACATTTGGATACGTTCACGATTAGGAAAGGTTTGGAGTGATATGGGCCAAGTACAGGCAAGTGAGACGAGTTTAGTTTGGGAACATGGTCGGCATGAACTCGTGGATTGAAGGGTCTGTTACTGTGCTGTTTAACTCCATCTAGTTCATCTGTTTTGGGCATTTTTGGAGCAATAAATATTGACAAGGACATTGGGAAAATTGATCTGTAGCTTTAAGTTGCATCTGACCTATACCATCTACTATTAAATATTTCTGCTTTGTAACATATTTGATCAACAACTGAGGTAGTTTAGATTGTATAAAAACATGCTCAATTTTATTTATTTTGATCTCAGCTACGTTTGGAGCTAAGTTTGATTTTCGGGCACATTTTATAATTTAAAACGTTCTTGTGCTGTCCTTTACATTTTGACATATGATGGGTATGTCAGTTTTATTGTTCCTCATTAGCCACATGATTAAACATATTTTTATTCTCTCTTGTTTTCAGCTAATTTCATTTCACCATTTTAGACTTTTTTTCAATAACTCTCATACCGTCACACAAATTCTATCTAATTGTCTTAGATAGAAATAAAACTGCCACACTGCAATACCAGCTCCCTAGTCAGGTCTACATTAACATTTAACTAACAGCATTGCTTTGAATATTGTCAGGTTTGAAGCAAATAGATTATATTCTCCAAATACAATGGCTAAGAAAGATTTTCTTCAAAACCATACGGCACTATTTTTAGCATATTCATGTAGAGAACCCTGCATCTTTAAGTAATTTTGGATTGGAATTAAAGAAGCCTAGATTCTCTCATGGCCCCACCCATGCTTCTCTCTTTGCTTAACTTTCCTTCATTGAAGATAAAGATAATCTTCAAACAAATACAGTCCCACTACTGCATCTATCAAATCTTTTGACAGACTGCCCTTAATCCTAAATGTGCAACAGTGCAATATAACATCCCATATTTGACCTGATTGAAAACAGCAATGGAAAGAAAGGAAGAATGTACATCATTTGCATAAATATTATCCTATTAAAAACTACTTAACTGACTGTGAAATGCTTTTGGATATCTAGAGTTCATGATGGACAACATGAAACCGAAATTTGTCCACACTGCTTTCTTTCAAAACATTTCATCATTCGTAATCTGTGTTGATTTTTTTAATGTAATTTGAAAAGCTCAAACTTCAGGCCATTACAAATAATAAATAATTTATGGTTATTTAGATTCCCTACAGTGTGGAAACAGGCCCTTAAGCCCAACAAGTCCACACCAACCTGGCGAGGATGAACCCACCCAGTCTCATTTCCCTCTGACTAATGCACCGAACACTACAGGTAATTTAGTATGGTCAATTCACCTGGCCCACACATCTCTGGACTGTGGGAGGAAATCCACACAACACAATATGCAAACTCCACACAGACAGTTACCCAAGGCTGGAATTGAACCTGGAACCCTGGTGCTATAAAGCAGCAGTGCTAACCACTGTACCACCCTAAAATTTAATTCTCTCCTGATTAAGTTTATTAGATTCCCTACAGTGTGGAAACAAACCCTTCAGCCCAACCAGTCCACACCGACCCTCCGAAGAGTATCAGTATACTCTGTTAATAAAAACAATCATCATTTGTAACTCAAGCATTGTTAACTCCTACCTTTAAAATTCCAGGTTACAATTAGATCATTAGAGAAAAACATTGTAATTGTTAACCAGCTCTACTTTATACATACACATTAAATTAAAAGAATAGGCATTGCTCATCAGTCAATAAATTCAGTGATCATAAAAATTGAAGTGTAGGTTCACAATATCACGAATCATCAAGCTGCCTTTTGACTTCTGCAATTAAGTGTATGTCCTCATCCTCGAATAAGAGGGTTATATATGAGGAATGTTGGAAAGTGAGGAACAAAGTGCATGACTAATACAGGGAAAATAACCTGATCAGAAGTATCAAAACACTTATGGTTAATGACCAGTCTATTCAGCTCAATTGTTTTATTATAATTGCACAGCCAGTTTATTTATTTTATTTTATTTTTCTTTTTTCTTTCTTTTTTTTTCAAATTCCCACTCCTGTTTATATATTTTTTTTTTCCCCTTTAACCCCCACACTACCACCTAAGTGCGGTAGTGCTTATTTTATCCAGTGGTTGGAATGAGGTCAGCCAGGTGAACCTTATAGAATATCAATGTCTAATTTTGCAAATAATTTGTGTGTCCTCTTCTTTGGTCCGTGAGCCAGCCTGAAATTGCTACTGTACATCAGCCAAATACCTTACCTCCATATGTAAAGCTCCTCAAAAACAATGTCTAGACAACATTGGCATGCTAAATATACAGCAATCTGTTTAACACTTCCAGGTATATTCAAATTATTGTAATTGGCAGTTAGCAGAGTAATTGAATGCTAATAGCAGAATTGCAAACAGCTGCTACTATTAACACATCGAGTGCCTGTTTCACCTTTCACCTTTGAAGCAACTTTACTCAAGTATTGAAGACAGAAACAGGGGAATATATTACGGGAAACAAAGAAATGGCAGATGAATTGAATTGGTACTTCAGATCTGTGTTCACTGGGGAAGACACAAGCAATCTCCCTGAGGTAACAGTGGCTGAAGGACCTGAACTGAAGGGAATTTATATTTGCCAGGAATTGGTGTTGGAGAGACTGTTAGGTCTGAAGGTTGATAAGTCCCTGGGGCCTGATGGTCTACATCCCAGGGTACTGAAGGAGGTGGCTCGAGAAATCGTAGATGCGTTGCTGATTATTTTCCAGAGTTCGATAGATTCGGGATCAGTTCCCGTGGATTGGAGGGTGGCTAATGTTATACCACTTTTTAAGAAAGGTGGGAGAGAAAAAGCAGGAAATTATAGACCAGTTAATCTGACCTCAGTGGTGGGAAAGATGCTGGAGTCTATTATAAAGGCTGAAATTACGACACAACTGGATAGTAGTAACAGGATAGGTCAGAGTCAGCATGGATTTATGAAGGGGAAATCATGCTTGACTAATCTTCTGGAATTTTTTTGAGGATGTAACTCTGAAAATGGACAAGGGAGATCCAGTAGATGTAGTGTACCTGGACTTTCAGAAAGCTTTTGATAAAATCCCACATAGGAGGTTAGTGAGCAAAATTAGGGAGCATGGTATTAGGGACAAAGTACTAACTTGGATTGAAAGTTGGTTGGCTGATAGGAAACAAAGGGTAGTGATAAACGGCTCCATTTCGGAATGGCAGGCAGTGACCAGTGGGGTACCACAGGGATCAGTACTGGGACCGCAGCTTTTT
>NC_057715.1:60210236-60259324 GCF_004010195.1 Chiloscyllium plagiosum | reverse complement strand
GGGTCCTAGTCTCCTCGCCTAACTGAAACAGTTTCCAAGCATCCACCCTTTCCAAGCCATGTATTATCTTGTAAGTTTCTATTAGATATCCCCTTAATCTTCTAAACTCCAATGAATACTATCCCAGGATCCTCAGCCATTTCTCGTATGTTAGAACTACCATTCCAGGGATCATCCGTGTGAATCTCCGCTGGACACGCCCCAGTGCCAGTATGTCCTTCCTGAGGTTTGGGGACCAAAACTGGACACAGCCTAACCAGAGCTTTATAAAATCTCAGTAGCACAACGGTGCTTTTATATTCCAACCCGCTTGATCCGTATGAATCTCCGCTGGATATGCTCCAGTGCCAGTATGTCCTTCCTGAGGTTTGGGGACCAAAACTGGACACAGCCTAACCAGAGTTTTATAAAGTCTCAGTAGCACAACGGTACTTTTATATTCCAACCCGCTTGAGATAAATGACAACATTGCATTCGCTTTCTTAATCACGGACTCAACCTGCATGTTTACCTTTAGAGAATCCTCGACTAGCACTAGCAATGATGGTTTATAGCTCCTGCTACATGACACTGCGTCTCAACTGTCAAAAATGATGACAAGTACCTGGAAACCATCGATCATTTCCCATACCTTGGGAACCTCCTCAGTGTGAGCACAGATTGATGACAAAACCCGACACTGACTCCTATGGACTCTTGGCTCACGATAGCACGAGAGCCCCTGATTAATCAATCTATTCAGATATGCAATGATACAATTCTGGAGCAAGAGGAATTTGAACCAGGTCTCCTGCTCAAAGGGTAGCGACACTGTCATTGTGCCACAATAGCCCTTGTTCCTCAGTCTGACTTCTGAGGCTCAATCATCTTCCGCTGCTTCAGCAGTAACTTTCTCTCCATCATAAGGTCAGAAGTACGGATGTTCACTGATGATTACACAATGTTCATCATTCACAACTGCTTAAGTACTTAAATAGCTCATCTCTAAATGCAGCAAGACCTAGACTGGCAAGTGGCAAGTAACAAGTAACTTTCATATCACATGAGTACCAGGTAATGATTGGCTTCAATAAAACATCTAAACATCACCCCTTAACATTCAATGGTATTACCATCACTGAAACCCCAACAATCAATATCCTGGTGCTTGCCTTTGACAGCAACTCAACTGGATTGCCCTCAATGGCTCCAAGAGCAAGTCAGAGGCTCAGAATACTTCAGCAAATCACTCACCTCCGAACTCCCCACTTACAAGGCACAAGTCAGGAGTGTGGTAGACACTCCCTACTTACCTGGATGAGTGCAGCTTCAACAACAGGCCACATTTGGAGTATTATGCACAGTTTTGGGCCCCATATCTCAGGAAGGATGCATTGGCCTTGGAGGAGGTTCATGAGAATGGTTCCAGAACTGAAAAGCTTAACATATGTGGAACTTTTGAGAACTCTGGGTTTATAATCAATGAAGTTTAGAAGGATGAAGGGTGGTCTAATTGAAACATACAGAATACTGAATGGTCTGGAGACAGTAGATATTGAGAAGATGTTTTCAATGGTAGGAGAGATGAGAACCCAAGGGCATAGCGTTAGAGTAAAAGAAGACCTTTTAGAACGGATATATGAAAAAACTTCTTCAGCCAGAGAGTGGTGAATCTATGAAATTCATTGCTACAGAAGATTGTGGAGACCATGTCATTGAGTATGTTTAAGACTCAGAGAGATAGATTCTTGAGAAACAAGGGGATCAAGGGTTTTGGGCAGAAAGTGGGAGAATAGGGTTGAGAAATTCATTAGCCATGATTGAATAGTGGAGCAGACTCGATGGGCTGAATGGCCTAATTTCTGTTCCTGCGTCTTATAGTCTTATGGTCATATGAACAGTCAAGAAGTTTGATACCAGCCACAACAAAGTAGCCTGCTTGATTGGTTCTATCCACAAACATCTACTTTCTCCACCATCCATAAAAGCAGTATATACTATCTAAAAGGTGTACTGCAGAAATCTAGCAAGGCACTTTTGACCCCACCTTGAAAACCCACAATCCCTACCTTCTAGAAGGATAAGGCCAGCAAATACATGGAGGCACCAATAATTGTAAGTTTGTCTCCAATCCACTCACGATTCTAACTTGGAAATACATTGTTGTTCCTTCATTGTCATTTAGTCAAAATACTGGAACTCCCTTCCTATTAGCCTTGTGGGTTCACTTACAGCAAATGAGCTGCAGCAGTTCAAGAAAGCAGTTCACCACTACTTTCAAGAACACTTAGGGATTGTCAATAAATACAGGCCAAACTAGTGATGTCCATATGCCCATGAGCGAATATAAAAAATTAACAGTTTACTATTGTGCCTCAGGGGATATCTGATACCACTGAAGTTGTTCATTCACCAGACTTCTTCACACCTATTGGATGTGGCCATTTGAGTAACCGTTGATCAGATCCTCAGAGCTTTACACTGTTATAGTGAATACTATGCCTCAGAGGGAGTGAACCTGTAGGGTCATGAGCAGTCAAGAGCAAAACACAACAACGTCTGGGAGCGACAGCAGCAAACATCATTGCACTATGTGTTTACTTGGAGACATATTACCAGCCAACTGAGTATTCAGTAAATGGAAACACACAAACGCATTTGGGAGCTTTGTCAGCTCTACACATCACAATACTTTCCATGTTAAATTTCTATTGTCAGAATATCACAACGAATAGAAAATGCAGAAGGAATGGGAGGGGTGTTTGTGTATGTGGAGAGAGAGAAAGAGAGAGAGTGAGTGAGTGAGTGAGTGAGTGAGTGAGTGAGTGAGTGAGTGAAAAAAAAGTGTAGGTCTGCATCGCACCTAGACACAAATACATTCATTGTAGTTATACACTTCACTAATTACACTGTAAGATGTCAGTGTGTTTTTATACATTTTAAAATTCAATCAGCTTGTTAACGTAATGAAGGGCTTTCTTCTCAGTGGCATTTGAAGACAGCGTGCTGAGATCAATCTTACATCAATATGATCAGAAGCAGTGGGATGAGTAAAGGCATTGAAGTGTTCTTATTCTGAGATTATGCAATGCTCCTTGCGTGCTACACTCTCTCACGGGAGAAAGAATCTTATAATATCAAGTCCCTGTCTTATACATTTGAATAAGATTCCTTTATATTCCAACAATCATGCCAGCAAGTATTGGTTAGGAGGTTTTGCTCCCTACTGACACTGTCAGCATTGTGCATATGATGCCAGTATACACAGAGTGACGACTTTGATGCCCCATCGATAATCTTTCACAGGAATGTAACAAATCCAGGTTATGAAGCACTTCTCAAGAAATAAGTAAAATTCATTGATTTTTGCTTTCTCTTTTCAGGGATGGTCATTTCCCTGAGTAACTATGACTTCCAGGTAAGAGAATATTTATTCAGAATATAGTGCAGCATGCTACACACCACTACGAATCAGACACTCTCACAGGGTGAAGGCATCTGAAGCATATTGAGAATGCCAATAGCCTGTGTTATCGGTGTCACCACGTGGCTGTTGTAGTCCCAGTTGAGCTTTGTTTAAAGCTGTTAGTAGGAGGTCATGAGCATCCTCCCTTGATGGCCAAAGCCAATCACAGATCTGAGAAGATGAGTGAATTAACTGAGGCAGTTAGAATTGCTCAGTATGAGTGAGTTTTGGCAGCCCCAGAGGCGTGAAAAAAAACCTTGCTGTGGTCACAAAAATGCAGGTAGTGGAATGTCTTCGAGTACACATAAGTTGTCTGTTTGCTAATCGGGAGCCCTTATGGAGATGGTGGATAACTCCCTGCATCTGAGGGAAGCCTGCTAATTGTGTAAAACTCATCTATCTCTGCATCCAAATCACTACATCAGAAGGCACCCCCACAGAAGTGACCAACATTATTTATTGCATTGATTTAGCTGTGAGAAACTGACTTGGATATTCCAGATACATAAAGGTTTAAAGCCTCAGTTGCCTTTGCAGCCACAGTGAGGACATAATGTGGGCGGCACGGTGGCACTGCTGCCTCACAGCGCCTGAGACCCGGGGTTCAATTCCCGCCTCAGGCGACTGACTGTGTGGAGTTTGCATATTCTCCCCGTGTCTGCGTGGGTTTCCTCCGGGTGCTCCGGTTTCCTCCCACAGTCCAAAGATGTGCAGGTCAGGTGAATTGGCCATGCTAAATTGCCCGTAGTGTTAGGTAAGGGGTAAATGTAGGGGTGGGTTGCGTTTCGGCGGGTCGGTGTGGACTTGTTGGGCCGAAGAGCCTGTTTCCACACTGTAATGTAATCGAATCTAATCTAATTATTAACAGACTATGGGCCAAGATATTGTTGTAACGTGCCATACATGTCAGCAATCATGGTTCAGTTTAACTTCAGCTGTCTTCTGTGTTGGGTTTTGGTCATATTTGACAAACTGCCAATGCTCCCTATTCTTACAAACTCTCCTTCCTGCCACCTCAGCACAAATCAGCAGAGGCAGAAAAATGTCACCCTCCCCATCCAGTAGACCGAACCTTCTACTCCATTGTATTAAAGCCAGATGCCCGCAATTAACCTTTTTGACAACAATTAAAGTATTTTTTCCACATTTTCAAAAGGGATCTACAAAGGTACCTACCCTCTCCAAAGAACTGTGCCAACAATGTAGTTTCTTCTGAGAGATCTAATGTAAACAAGTTATAATTCCATGTCTGAAAACCATATCTGACTGAAGACTGCTGCATATGCGCAGCTGCCTCTGTGAAATGTTCATATCTAAACTGTAACCCACCCCCATTCTCTCACCTGCTATTCCCACAAAAACAACGAGGCCAGGACTTCAGGACTTCGGCCTCTTCTGCTGTTCTGCCTCCCACTCCATCTGCACAAAAAATCAGGTCATAATTTTTAAAGAACATTGTTCTTGTTTCATCTTCTGAATTTTGTCTGTTGATTTACTATAACAGGACAATTGATTTCAGAATGTCAGCAATGTAAAGCCAATAAGACACTGCTGTAGCATTTTATCTCGTAAAAAACTCAGTCAACATCTTTATATTGACTGTTAGTGAAGGCGAAGCATATTTGTTGTTTTGACCTTGAGGAGAAATAGCCAAGTTTGCAATTGTAAATTGTGCTGAATACTATTTATTTGTGACCTGAGCATAAAATGATATATTCCAGTAAACAGGTGCATAGTCATATAGCATTTCTATTCAATTCCTGCATCTCACTCTGCCAAGCAATATTGAACAGAGACATGCTTATTCTGGTTAATAACAATGCAAGGTGCACTTACAATAGTAAACAGTGGCACTAAACCCAAGGAAATTTCTAAAGTCACAAAATATAATATTCAATTCCTATGCAATAACCAAATGCCACATTTCAATGTGACTTATACTAATTCATATTTTACCTATAAAATTTGAATACAGTTTTCCAGGGTCACTGTTGAACAACAAGTTTTCGTAATAATTACAGAGCACTCAGAAGCTTACTGAAGTTCCAAAAATATTTATTCTGTATCGATGATGAGTAAATTGACTTGCCTTTACAGAATTTGAGTGTGTACTGGATGGCAATTTCAATTTTAGTAATATTAGTTATGTGTCTACCATGAAAAGTCAATCTCTGCAAGTATTAACAGGATTAAAGTAGATCTTTCATGAAATTAAAATTGTGATTAATGTCAAATTAATTTATATCGATCATTAAAATAGTGAACTAATTAGAAATTTTAGGTCATGGAAAACCAGTTCCTTGCATGCAAATTTAAAGACTAGAATAATTGTTAGACTTTAGTTACTCAAGTAGTGCCATGGTTCTCAAAATAAGCCAAAGTTACTGTACAACCAACTATATCTTTTCAGAACAATCATCATGAGATCTAAAACTGGCAAAATCACTCTTATGCAAATTGTTGAAATTTATGCAAAATCACAAAATATCGACGTTGATCAAAAGGTATAACAGTACAAGATCCAAGTATTTCATGCTGTCATAATTGTATGTTCTTGTAGCTGTAGTAATGGATTTGAAGCTGGAATGGATTTGAATAAGTTTTATTTTACATCTAACATCAACACAGTCATGAAATTAAACAATATGAAATTCCTCATCTTGATGTGCCCAATAATTCATTCCTTGTTCATGTACATCTTTTAATAAGCTCTGACAATTAATATTATTATGACATTTCATAAATATTAAATGATATTTACAACTACGGACTAACTCTGAACTATGAATGTTACCAAATGTTGAATTTGCTTGGAATCAAATTAGTCTAAATTTCATTTCTAACCAAATATCTATAGTGAATTCCCAACCCGCATCAAAATCCATTCATTAACGCTACCTTAATTAATTTGGACAGAGTGGGATCCAATTTTGCAGGTAATGTGGCAATGATCTGCACGAACCATTAATCAAATTTATACTTGTTCACAGATGGATATTCTATGGGGTTAGCACTGGAAACTTTTTGAGTAGGAAAGTATAGTGCTCACTAAAGGGGTTCGAGAACCTGGGTGAATGAGGATTAACCCTAAATTTGCTGGGCCAACCAAAATGAGAAAAAACATATGATGTCTGCCCTAATGAAAGGTCAATCAGTCAGATGGTATCTTAAGTGTTTTCTGAAGCTAAATGTACGTATATATAAGTGATACGAAAACCAACACAGGACACTAGATACTATAACTGACCATTTAGCTGCGTGACAACGTGAGGTTGAGCACAGGGTCAAGCTGTGTAAAGATCATCCGGTTGATTGCACAAAAGTTGCAAGGATTGCCTACATGAGCAGCCATGATCAGGCTGACCAGTGGCTAGGGTTTGTTAAAAAACCCAGAGTTAAGCATCTCGGCAGGGAAAACAAAAGTACGCCCTAAGCGGTGAAATGGATGAAAGGTCAACAGACCATGATAGATGTGAGACACTTGCAATATTTGTAACTGGTCAACCAGTCAATCGATGAGGGCTGGATGAGGTCAAGGATTGATCACACTGGCTGCATGCATGGAATGGAGTGAAAAAGAACGCATCCCAGTGTACCAGCTAGCTAACTCCACAAACAGGAGTCACCTGACCAATGACTGGACTTTGGAATGGCGCAGGATGATCAACTGTTTTGGTCTGGTCCTCAGACAAATCCACATAAACTGGGTCACTTAAGATTGCAAGCATTGACGCTTTCCTATTATTGCAGTGTCTTTGTAGTGTGCCTTGCTTCAATAAAGAACAATTGGGTACATCCCATTGTTGGGCTGCCTTGAGCTTTTCATATCCAGAGTAAACCCAAAGGACCTAGGAAAATGAGAATAAATGCCCAAAAGAGGAATTGAGTGCTCTTTAAGCAGATTTAAGAATTCATAATGAATAGCACAGCATCCCAACCAAGAAATGTCAGTTAAAACAATAAAATGAATAAGAAGAATATAGTAAAAGCAATAGAAGAACTTAATGTTACTCCCCCATTCATCTCAAATTTCCTAGCATGCCCCTGCTTTATCAACTCCCCTCCCAGCCTTGACATCCTTACCCCTCATGACAGTGATTCTTGGGTGCCTCTACAGTCATACCTATTGAACCCTCTTTAATCATAGACAGATCCCAGACAGTAGTTGCTACACACCTCTACCTGACTTTGATAGCAGCCCCTGCACATGACCGACCAGATTGCTGACCACTGTGTTTATCGTTCCCTGACTAATAATGTACAATGCTCCTAACCATTGAACATTCCCAAGCCTGTAATGGGTCATTTCCCCTGATTGAGAGTGTCCCAAGTGGACAAGTGACTGTGTGTGAACTGTACTTGTAACTGATGGTACTAGAACCCTGAACATCAGCTTTCCCCCTTAACTGGACTAAGAACTAGGAATCACCCAATTCAGACATGGTCATTTGTGACAAAAATGTATAGTATGTTTATCATGCAGACAGCTGGAACATGCTGTAGGTGTTAAATTGATGTCTCAGTGTGTGTTTATCATGATGCACCTATAGAAAGATCCTTATAGAAAAGCAACCTGTCTGAGTATCTTGGCAAAAAAGTACCTCAGATGGGCAGCATTGAGTCTTTGGCTTTGGAGGCACCAATGTGACAAGAAGGAATGGTGTAGTGAGGCAGTTATGCTGTGAGCATGCAGGTCGGTGCAAAAGGAAGGAACACTAAGTCAGCATGGGAGCAGCCAGGAGATGCAGCCTATACCAATCCTTGAACATTAAGAGTGTTCCTGATACAGCCTACTCCAACTTGAGAGATGGATGTTTATCTGTGTGTACCAAATGCCCTTACAGCAGCATGTTAATGCTAGTAGTCAGAGTGCCCTGAACATATATAGATTGTGACGATACTCTGGCTTTTAGAGGTGTATTTTGTCCTTTTTTTTAAATGAAGAGACGTTTTAAGACAGATGATCCAAGCTATCTATTTGAGTTCAATAAAGTAAACAGCAGTGAGACCTTTTTTTTAAAGTTGGAAAAAATTGAAGTAGCCTGAATGGGTGGGGTCAAGCTCTCACAGAACCAGGCTTTTTAGTTTTAGTTTTTTAAATTGCTGCTGGAATCTTGAAGCTGTTTTTCCTCTCTCTCTTACAGCTAAAAGCCAGGGTTCTATTCCCATTGCTAGAATTGCATGTGAGATTATCTATTTTATGAAATTTGCCTTTGCCAAGGACGTGGTTAGGGAATGTTGCTATACTGTATTGGAACACTTTAGTAGTTAAATAATCAACTATTCTGTTAAAGTTTTCCAATATAGTTAAGTTATCCCAATTTCTTTTCTTTTGTTGTATTTTAACTGTAGAGTATGAATAAATTGTGTTTTGCTTCAAGAGTTGTAGCCTGATCTCTTGAATTGAATCTGGAATACAACGCCTGACACTTGCCTTTAAAATAAGAAAAGTTAGGGTCTAGGCTATCCTCACAATAAAGTTTGAGGGGGTTTCGTCTTGCCCATACAATATCCTGCAAGTGTATCAGAGATGGAGCAATGTGTCGCCAGATGCTGGATTCTGATGTCCATTGGCATGGATGGGGTGGGTTTCCAACAGGCGTCGATGGATCACACTGCAGAAGCTGTTTGTTTGGATAAAACCAAGGTCATTAGAAGCAAGTTGAATATGCTCAGTACCCACACATTTCCATTTCTATGTTTCGACTTCTGTGTTTCCAAATTGGGTTTTCACCCATTTAACTTGGTTAGTAAGGTAGAATATTAATTAGGGAAGTTGTGCCTTCATTGAGATGTTTAACAAACAGTACACCCTATTCACGCCACCCCCCAAAAAAGCACACACGGCTGATTGTTGAGAAATTCAGCATGCTGCTTGTGAAATTCATGGAAAGATGGAATGTGATGCCCCTGAAGTTGAGATGGTCCTTATCAGACTCCTCATTCAATTCTGCCACACATATTGCCATAGCTCACATTGCTCCAACCCTTATAATATTTCATCCAGGGCGGTTATTATAATGTAACTACACCTGTATGTACCTGGGTCTCTGATTATCCAGCATTTGTTAAAACCACGCCCAGATTTACTGCCAAAGTTTCCAAATTATTTGGTAGCATCTTGAAGACAACAACTAATCAGAAAATCTAGTATCCAAGCATATCTTCTTCAATATAATTCAACTGAGCATGCAATTTTTGATTGGGCTCCTATCCTAGCTATCCTTAGGGAAAGCAGCCTCTTCACATAATAACTAGATTTCTATAACCTATAGCAGGACCTGGACAGCTATTTCCGCAAATTCAGATGGAAGTTGGAGTATTTCAGCAGGTAGGAACAGAAGATTTCTCATACAGTTTGATCTGCCAAGCGTCCCTCACTGGGTGTTCTTTATCCTGATCCAAATACCACAAAAGGGTAATGGTTTTAAAATCTTCCAAAATAATTTGTAACCTGAAGATGTGAGACCCCACATTCATAATAGTTCACTTTTTATGTAGGAGAGTGATTAATTAGCTGTAACAGACAATAATTTTACAGTTAAAGAGTACTTGTAATTGTAATGGCCAATCAAAACATCTTCAGAGTTTAGCTTTTATCTACAGTATAAACAGAGCATCAGTGCATTTTTTGATATAGGCATAGAGTAGTACAGCTACAGTAGCTTTCTTCAGACTTGGTCCAATGTACAAGATATTTAAGTGTCTACATAAACTTAGTGTCTACATAAACTTAAGTTACAAATCAATTTCTATTTTGCATCCCTCCAACTGGTTTGACTCTGGGAGCAACTCACGTCTCCTCTTCAGTCCAATACTAATCTGGTCTTTTAAAAATCCTGCTTAAAGCTCTTGCAATGGAATTGGACCCTGAGCTGCTTTGATCAAACATTGATCGCTGTGGCTTAAATCCTATTGAAATGTTTTCCTTGAGTATAAAGTAGAAGTCAGTTGAACTAATGTGGGATTCAGTATGCTTTTTCACCTCAAGTGTACTTTTCTCTATAAAATCAAAATGGCTCTGGAAAATTCTGCTATGAAATATATTTAAGAGTTCAGTTAAATGAAGAAGCTACTTTCAGTTGTTAAATACATTCAATGGATCAACTCATAACTCCTGATCTTTAAAAAACTATTATTTGTTCTCTCTTGTCATCACCTAATTTGTCCTAGACCCTTATCTATAAAGCAATTGCTAGCTCATTAGTTTTGGATACCTAAACCACTGTAATTGTTAGATAAAGCTAGCTGCTTCATGATGTTGCTTGGAATTACATTTCGATAGTAATTGCTCCTCCATTGCACATTTGTAAATAGTCAATGGCTTTATTTCATCCAATTCATTTCCTTTTCAAATGGAATTCAGTTTACGAAATTGGGTTTGCAGCACCTGAAAAGTTAAGATTTTTTTCAACAGCAGTAAAATTCACAATGATAGGTGTATCCATGGAAATCAATCATAGAATGACGCACTCTCCTGTGTCACAAAGCTGGTTCATTTTTTTTCTAAAAGCTGTTCCTTTTCTCAAGGATACGATGTCCTTGATTTTATTTTCAGAGGGGTCGTAAACCAGGCCAGGCTCCGATCAGACTGGTTTGGAATGGGGATGAAAAGGATTTTGAGAAGCCTTTTGTTTATATGTAAACATATAAGACTTCAAGCCAAAGTGGTCATGTTTTAAAAGTGACCTGTATAATGAAAGGGGAGTAGTCAGCTCTCTAGTAGTTCAGTTCAGTCCAGAACTAGTTGAGAATTCCAAAGTGAGCTGTGTGGAAACTCTCTCTCTGTCTCTCTTTCTGCCCTTCTAACTTCAAGCTGTAACATCATCTGATCCTTTTTTTAACTGGTGCTTAAAGGAGTTTGCTTATTGGGACTGTTGTGTACATTCTGAACAGCGTAATTAAGTTTGGATAGACTGAATTCTGTAGGGGTTCTTTATTCTGTTCTTGGTGTTTTATTGTGTAATCTTGTAAATTAATTTTTGTCTGTTTTAAAACTTAGTAGTCAACCTAGCTATCTCACTCTGGGTAATTTTCACTGTACCCTTACCAAAACAAATTGCAAAGTTATGGTTTGGGCTGCCTGCTAAAGAATGTTTTGAGTGGTCTGGTCGAGTCCACAATATACACACACATAAATTGGTCTATAAAGAAAAATAAATCTATAAACATGTGCCTCTGATGATTAGTGAGTAATAAAAATATAAATCTAACAAACTGTATGGAATAGTACAGAATTTGGGATTGAAGAATAAAGATAGATACATCAGTTAGCACTATTGTGAAAAGGAATACTGGGTAACCAACAGAGTTAGTCAAACATATCCATTTATTTTAAAGTAAGAAAAGGAAAGCTATCTGAACTGCTGAAATGGACAGGTTGAGGTTACAGGCCAATAATCAATATTCAAAGACACATTTGTTGGAGTTAGTTTTTCAGAGTTAATAGTTGTGGGGTGTTCCTATATATTGTTACCAAGGTTTATGGTAAATGCCGTGCTATCACACTGCAACAGCATGTACAATGAATGTGCCCCCTGCAAGTTCATTGACAGCAAACAGCCTATGCCTGAAACATCGATCCTCCTGCTCCTTGGATGCTGCCTGACCTGCTGTGCTTTTCCAGCATCACACTCTCAATTGCTTTTAAAACTATCATATAATTCTAATCTCTCCCATAAATGGAAATATTCTTTCAGCATCCACACTGTCAACCTTCGACTCCAATTTATTCAATCCAGATCTGTTCTGACCCCACTGATGTTGGCTTTTCCCAAGTTAACTATTCTTTATCTGGTCAGCCTAAACCTCATGATATAATGATCACTGTCCTCAAAATATTTCTTTACTGACACTTGATCTTATTTGACACATTGCATTTCTAAAAAAAAAACAGATCTGGCAGTGCTTCCTTTCTGATTGGACTGGAAGCACATATTCAGAAAGTGTTTCTTAACACAATCAAATCTTACATTGTTCTTTCCATTCTCACTATTCATGTCTACTATTGGATAAATATATTTCAATTATGATCACCTTATAATTTTTGAACAATTTAATTTCAATAAAGCTAATCAACTACAAACATCTCGGAAATTTGATCAGAAAAACAATATAGTTATATTTCATGAAAACCTTTTAAAGCTAACTGCAGTTATTTTACAACTGGTTATATGCAAAAAAATTGCAAAGTAATGCACATTTGAAGTAGAAGACCACATGTGATTACAGAGTGAATGCTTCACTATTAGAAGGCAACATTTAGTGTTCAGAAAATCTTATTGGCAAAACAAATCAGACAGCATGTTGTGCAAGTAGATCTATAAAATGTAAGTTACAGGAGGTTATTGTAATCCAATAAAGCATGCACAATGCATTCCTTGGAGCATAGTGTTTAGTTTTTGTTGCTCTTAACATGTATTTTGGGATTACTGTTTAATTCAGTCAGATGGAACACATCAATCTTAGGAAATAAAGCACTTCTCCAGTTTCAATATTCTGTTTCACCAACAATACCAAAGATAGGTTTAATCTTAAAATTGGCTCCATTCCCTCAATAATCTACTGGATTTCTAACATTAGAAAAATAAGCTAATGTAATATAATTGTTAAAGTTTCTAACACCAGAGTCTTTATGACCTTTCTTCCAAAACTTACCAAGCAACTATTAATTTCAGGGAATTCTTGTATTAAATATTAAAGATTAGATTTCCTACAGCGTGCAGACAGGCCATCCAGCCCAAGCAACCCTCCGAAGAGTAACCCACCCAGACCCATTTCGCTCCCACTAAGGACAATTTCACACAGCCATTTCACCTGACTTGCACATCTTTGGACTGTGGGAGGAAATCAGAGCACCCAGAGGGAACCCACACTGACACGGGAAGAATGTGCAAACTCCACACAGTCAGTCACCTGAGGCTGGAATTGAACCTAGGACTCTAGCACTGTGAGAGAGCAGTGCTGACCACTGAGCTACCATATCTGATAACTGAGTGAAGCTTTAATTCAGAGAGGAGCTGAATATTTTCTGAGTCTTTACTATGCACTTAAACATTTCACTTTTCAATAACATGCAGATAGATTACTGAAAATAATTATGTACAAATCAATACAATGGGAAGAGAAAACTAAACCTGAAAGCAATTGAAATTACAACATTAAGACTTGGTTTAATTGATTTGTCCTGTGAACAAAGAGCAAAGAATCAAGAACAAAGAACAAAGAAAATTACAGCACAGGAACAGGCCCTTCGGCCCTCCAAGCCTGCACCGATCCAGATCCTCTATCTAAACTTGCCACCTATTTTCTAAGGATCTGTATCCCTTTGCAGCCTGCGCATTCATGTACCTGTCTAGATACATCTTAAATGACGCTATTGTTCCCACCTCTACCACCTCCACTGGCAACGCATTCCAGGCCCCTACCACTTTCTGCTTAAAGAACTTTCCATGCGTATCTCCCCTAAACCTTTCCCCTCTCACTATGAACTCATGACCCCTAGTAATTGAGTTCCACACTCTGGGAAAAAGCGTCTTGTTATCCACCCTGTCTATACCTCTCATGATTTTGTAGACCTCAATCAGTTTCCCCCCCCTCAACCTCCGTCTTTCTAATGAAAATAACCCTAAACTATTTAACCTCACTTCATAGCTAGTGCCCTCCATATCAGGCAACATTTTGGTGAACCTCCTCTGCACCCTTTCCAAAGCATCAACATCCTTTTGGCAATGTAGTGACCAGAACTGTACGCAGTATTCCAAATGCAGCTGAACCAAAGTCCTATACCACTGTAAAATTGTACATCTGTGATTTGCAGAAATTGAAGCTTTTGATTGAGACAAGGAAATTAAATTTGCAAAAAGCAAAATGTCAGTGAATAAAGCATGAGCAATGAAATTGCTGAGATCATTAGATGCAGACAGTTGGTTGGAATCTTATGAGGAGCATAAATATCTGCATAGATTGAACTCTATGTAAGTTCGTAGCAAAGGTAAAATTGCCAAAGTCTTACCAGACCACAGGGCTGCTCTCTCATCAGAGAGAGATGTCCGGTGGTGGTGTAATCTGATAGTCACCAAACCCCAGGCAAGGAGATATGAGCCCTTCATGGTCATCTTAGCTGGTGCAGGAACTGAGTCCATGCTGTTGGCAACATTCACCAGTCATCCAACCAACCAAGCTAACAAGTCCAACACTCATCAATTAATCACAAGTGTTGGAAAAATCAATTGCTTTATTTGAAGCATTTAATTACAAGAAGACAAATATCACAAGTAAGCAAAATTATAACTTTTTAGATTTGATGACTTACAGTGTGGAAACAGGCCCTTTGGCCCAACAAGTCCACACCAAATCTCTGAAGAGCAACCCACCCCCCTACACCTAACACTACAGGCAATTTAGCATGGCCAATTCACCTAACCTGCACATCTTTGTGACTGTGGGAGGACACCCACGCAGACACGGGGAGAATGTGCAAACTCCACACAGACAGTTGCTTGAGGTGGGAATTGAACCTGGGTCTCTGGCACTGTGAGGCAGCAGTGCTAACTACTGTGCCACCATGCCACCCGGTGACTGAAGCCTGAAGACTGATAGACAGTTTACCAAAAGTTTCTCATTTTTTATGGTAGAAAGATTGATTTATAAACAGGTTATTGAATCACAGACATTATTATATAATGTCCATAATAAGAAAGTGTTTCATAGAAATAATGGTTTAATAAACTTGTAAGAAAATAAAGTACTTACTTACAAACATCAAGGGGATAGATATGCCTGACAATCAAAATCATCCTACATAAAAGCCAATGTTTTATGTTTGTCGTAGAAAAGTATATGGATTTGCAGAATGTGATTCTCCAAAGCACCCATAAAAGAGTCCCATGTAAATAAAAACAGAATTTGATTCATTCGGTGTTGTAAAGCAAAGGCCCTATAGGGTAATAACAGGCAGCTGATGGATTGTCTGGGACTTGTTTGACAGCTTTGTGCATTTTCTTGAGTGACAGGTTACTACTTTCATTAAATTTTACCTTGTGGGCAAGGAGTTAACTAAATAGTGGAGGATCCCAAGCAATGGCAGGTAGTCTTGAGTGTCTATATGGTGGCAAGTTGTGATCTAAACATAAAGTCAGTTCATTGAGCAGCTGCTCACACAGCCCTTTGGGTAAACACTTTCCCATAACTTTATGGAACTCTGGAAAGTCTCTTAGGAACTCCCCAAACTTCAGTTTGAGAACTGCTGACTTAAATAGTCCATGCAGAAACATATTTTACAGTTGCATTTAAAAAAATGAATGCTCTGATATTCAAACCAACATTGAAATGTATTTACAGGAAAGATATTGTGCACAATTGTTCAAATTTGTACACATCTGAGCAGGTATAAGAATACCTCGGGATGGGGAAAGGGTATCCTGTAAGGAATCTCATGTTGAATTTGTTCATTATTTCCACATCTGAACATGTACTAATCTTCATTGACTTGTCACCCTCTTAATTTGGGTATGTGTGCATTTGTTTTCAGGAAGGAGCTATCATATTATTAAGGATGTTGTTAATCTGGAGAGGGTTCAAAAGAAATTTACCAGGATGTTACCCGGGAATGGAGGGTTTGAGTTAGAAGGAGAGGCTGGATAGTTTGGGACTTTTCCCACTGGACCGTAGGAGGTTGCAGTGTGGCCTTATAGAGATTTATAAGGTCATGAGGTGAATGTAGATAAGGTGAATGGCAGGTGAGGGATTTCAAGACTAAGTGGCTTATTTTTAAGGTGATAAGAGAACGATGTAAAAAAAGACATGAAGAGCAATTGCTTTTTACACAGTGAGTGGTTCATGTATGGAATGAACATCCAGAGAAATTGGTGAATGTGGGTACAGGTAGAATGTTTAAAAGGTATTTAATAAGTACATGAATAAAAAAGTGTTTGGAAAGATATGGGCCAAGGGATATGGTTGGGACTAGTTTAGTTTAGAATTATGATTGGCATGAACTGGTTGGATCAAAGGGGCTGTTTCCATGCTATATGACTTTATGCATCTATGTGGATAAATTGGAAGGATAACTGGCAGTTAAATATTTTCTAAGTGATAAACAGAAGTTGCAGATTAGATTTTTAAATTAATGTAGGGTCCATGGTTGGCGTGACCATGCACATAAATTGGTGCTAGTACCTTCTTGCTAGTTTGCCACTATGATCCCAATCTTAAAGGCACTTGGATGGAGATAGAACTGCAAAGCTATCAGCCACCCACTGACTGAGACAATTGTCGATTACACACCAAGGCGTATGGAGGTCTCATTCCCAGGTTGACTGAGACTTTTGGCAATGTGGGCAGCCTTGTCCATGCCCAAACTGATGTGGTTATTCAGGATGGCAAGTGAGGAGGAGGGGCAATTGTAATGGATGGATCCACACCCCCGTAATATAAGTCAGACTACAGATGTGATTGCTGGCGGTTTCTTGGGGGATTGCTCCTCTGCGATTATGCTAGGGCAGCTGTGGCATTTTAAAAAAGAGAAAAGCGTGAAAGAAATCTGATATGATCCGTTGCTTCCCCCCATCTCCAAGTCAGCAGCTCCCACTTCAGCCAATGGGGCTGGCCATCACTAGTGACTGGAGGGCTTTCCAACAGTCTTCCAACATTGGGAGCTGGACCACCAATCTTAATTGGAAGGTGAGCACATGCCCTAGTTTTTAATTGGGTTATACTTATCCTAATGGACAAGCCTAAAGCGTGTCTGAACAAAGAATAAGCATCCATTTCAAATTTCAACTCAAGTATAAATGATCTATAGAACACATTCTAACAGATATCCCAGAGGTTGACAGATATGATAATGGAAAGAGTAGGATTCTGTTTTTAATCACACAGTGGGAAACTTGGAATGATGCGTTTCCAACTACCAGTAGTAAGAGTTATCTTCGCATGTGAATTTTATGCATATCTAGGATTGTATCAATAGCCAAGGAATGGATCTGAAGAAACATCTCGCCATCACCTTTGGAACATTGCAGGTTGGTTTCAAGATGTTTGGATTGAGGAGTAGGAGCTGGATGTCCCTAGTATTTGTTTTATCCATTTGTAGCATCTGGGCGTTGCTGCCTGCCCGTCCCGCGTTGTCCTTGAGAAGGTGGTAATGAGCGCTTTCTTGAACTGCTGCAGTCTACCTGAGGGAATTCCAGGATGTTGACTCAGCAACAGTGATATATTGCCAAGTCAAGATCAGATTCCCAGAAGTATGGAAACAGGCCATCGGCCCAACATATACACATCAACCCTCCGAAGAATAACCACCCAGAACCATTCCCCTACACAATATTTACCCCTGACTAATTCACCTAACACGATGGCCAGTTCACCTAATTTGCACATCTTTGGATTGTGGGAGGAAACCGAAGCACCCGGAGGAAATCCACGCAGGCACTGGGAGAATGCACAAATTCCATACAGTTGCCCGAGGCTGGAATTGAACCCAAGTCCCTGGCACTGTGAGGTAGCAGTGCTAACCACTGAGCCACCATGCCATCTGTATTGTGAGTAGCTTGGGGGGAAACTTGAAGGTGATGCTCTTCCCATATATTTGCTGCCCTAGTCCTTCTAGATGGAAGTGGTCATGGGTCTGGATGGTACTTTCTGAGAATCTTTGGTGAATTTTGAGTTGCATCTTGTAGATAATATATGCTGTTGCTACTGAGCATCCGTGGTGGAGGAATGGATGCTTGTGAATGTAGTGCTAATCAAGCAGGTGGAGGTGGGTACTGCAGGTGCTGGGGATTACAGTCAAGATTAGAGTGGTGCTGGAAAAGCACAGCAGGTCAGGCAGCATCCGAAGAGCAGGAAAATCGACGTTTTGGGCAAAAGCCCTTCAGTACTCGAGGGAATCTAATCTTGACTTGGCCCTCATTCCCGATGAAGGGCTTTTGCCTGACACATCAATTTTCCTGCTCCTCGGATGCTGCCTGACCTGCTGTGCTTTTCCAGCACCACTCTAATCCTGGTGCTAATCAAGCAGGTTGCTTTATCTTGGACGGTGTGAAGCTTCTTGTGTGTTATTGGAGCTGCACTCATCCAGACAAGTGCACACTCCTGACTTGTGTCTTAGAGTCATAGAGTCATAGAGATGTACAACATGGAAACAGACCCTTCGGTCCAACCCATCCATGCCGACCAGATTTCCCAACCCAATCTAGTCCCACCTGCCAGCGCCCGGCCCATATCCCCCCAAACCCTTCCTATTCATATACCCATCCAAATGCCTCTTAAATGTTGCAATTGTACCAGCCTCCACCACAACCTCTGGCAGCTCATTCAATACACGTACCACCCTCTGCGTGAAAAAGTTGCCCTTTAGGTCTCTCTTATATCTTACCCCTCTCACCCTAAACCTAGGCCCTCTAGTTCTGGACTCCCCTAACCCAGGGAAAAGACTGTCTATTTATCCTATCCATGCTGCTCATAATTTTGTAAACCTCTATAATGTCACCCCTCAGCCTCCGTCACTCCAGGGAAAATAGCCCGATCCTGTTCATCCTCTCCCTGTAGCTCAGATCCTCCAACCCTGGCAACATCTTTGTAAATCTTTTCTGAACCCTTTCAAGCTTCACAACATCTTTCCGATAGGAAGGAGACCAGAATTGGAGTTGTTGGAGTTGTCGATAGTGTCGAGGGCTGTTGTAGGTTGCAATGGGATATTGACAGGTTGCAGGGCAGGGCTGAGAAGTGGCAGATGGAATTCAACCTGGAAAAGTGTGAGTTGATTCATTTCGTAAGGTCGAATTTGAATGCCAATTGCAGGGTTAAAAGCAGGATTCTTGGCAGTGTGGAGGATCAGAGGGATCTTGGGGTCCATGTTTATTGATCGCTCAAAGTTGCCACCCAAGTTGTTAAGAAGGCATATGTGTGTTGGCTTTTATTAGCCGGAGGATTGACTTTAAGAGCCGCGAGGTTATGCTCCAGCTCTATAAAGCCCTGGTTAGGCCACCCTTGGAATACTGCGGTTGCCTCATTACAGAAAAGACGTGGAAACTTTAGAGAGGGTGCAGAGGAGATTTACCAGGACGCTGCTTGGACGAGAGGGCATGTCTTATGAAGAAAGGTTGAGGTAGCTAGGGCTTTTCTCATTGGAGCAAAGAAAGATGAGAGGTGACTTGATAGAGGTGTACAAGATGATGAGAGGCATAGATAGAGCGAATTGCCAAAGACTTGTTACCAGGGAGGAAATTGCTATGAGGAAGGGGAATAATTTTAAGGTGACTAGAGGAAAGTTTAGGGGAGATGTCAGAGGTTGATTCTTTACACAGAGAGTGGTGGGTGCGTAGAATGCACTGCCAGCTGTGGTAGTCGAGTCAGATACATTAGGGACATTTCAGCAACTCTTGGATAGGCACTTGGATGAGAGTAAAATGTAGGGTATGTGGTTAGTTTGATCTTAGAGCAGGATTGAAGGCCGAAGGGCCTGTACTGTGCTGTACTGTCCAACCCATTTTCCCCACATGTAAAGAGTCGTGGTGCTGCAGAAACTGGAGTTGCACATTGGGACTATGAGGCCTTCCCAACATGGCAGACCCTAAAGAAATTAATGTGGAAATTGAATTTGAAATTGACAGGTTCTGGGGTTGGTCTTTAGTACAGTGATGATGAGAAATTCCTTCACCCAGCGAGTGGCGAACCTGTGGAATTCACTGCCACAAAAAGCAGTTGAGGCCAAAACATTATATGTTTTCAAGGTGATGATAGGTTTAGTTCTTAGGGTGAAAGTGATCAAGGGCATGGGAGAAAACAGGGACAGGGTTTCAGACATGATCATATTGAAGCATAGAACAGGCTCAAAGAGATTATTCCTGCTCCTATTTTCTATGTTTCTACAAAGAATTCCAATTCACTCAAGCCCACCAAAGAACTATTAAAGATTAAGAACCCTCTTTGCCCTGAGCAACCAATAAACCAATACCCTCCCAACTCACCACTGAATACACACCTCTCCTTCAACTTCCCACACTCCCCAGAACCCGACTAACCCAGTTTGACTCTGCCCTGCTGCTGTATTCCCTGCCCAGTGGTCTTACCTCTCTTAAGCTTGACGTCCTCTTTCAGTCCTCACCAGTCTGAACTCTCTCACTCTGCAGACTCAATGCTCTCTACCTGCATCCACACCGGCCCAACCCATTTTCCCCACATGTAAAGTTTACCCCAACCGCTACAGGCCTGATTTTCCCACCTAGCCCCATTACCCCAAACCGCGATTTGATACTTTCCTCTCCAACCAATTTGGCCATCTCTTGTGATATGACTTTCCTTTCCTTCTCCCCATAGCTGTTCAAGTTGGTTTGAATTCCTCTTCCAAACCCAACAGTGTCTTCACCCCTCCCTTATGACTGGCGTGACCTCATATCGAAACATGCCATCTCCCCCCAAAACCTCACCTACATACCTAATACTCTCTTTGTCTTCCCTTCACTTGTCTGACATTCCACCCTACAGATCAAACACCTTCTCCTCTACCCCTCAGCACCAGATGTGCCATGACCTCCACCACCACACACACCACCACCCCCACCCCCAGCCCTGTTTGACACACCCCTGCTTGAACCTGGCAACATCTCCCAGTTTTTTGAATCAGACTTCCCGCAATCCAGAATGGACTCTTACATTATCCCAGCTAACACAAGACAAATTAACCTTCCATTCTCTTTCTAGCCTATACCACCAAGATCTGACATGCCACCCCTACCTGTCAGACCCAAAAACCCTTTCACTCTGGACCCAACACTCACAACCTAACCTGAGGCATTCATTCACTTATTTAAAAAATAATCATTCATGGGTTGAGAGTGTTACTGGCTAGACCAGCATTTATTGCCCACCCCAGAGGGTGATATGGCAGTTTCCTTTCCTAAAGAACATTAGTCAACCATATGGACTTTTCTGACAATCGACAATTGGCTCATGATCACTGTTAATTCCAGAGATTGTTTTCTTATTGAATTCAGTTTCCACCTTCTGCTGTGGTGGATTGGAATCCAGATCCTCAAAATGTTACCTGGATCAACAGTCTAATAATAATACTGCTAGGCCATCACCTACCCATACTTGGTGTAATTAGCTTTATCCTTCCGATACCTGACCAACAATGGCCTGACACACTCCTGTACATGGAGTTTAGGAGGATGAGGGGGGATTAAAACTTACAGAATACTGAACAACCTGGACAGAGTGGATGTTGGGAAGATGTTTCCATTGGCAAGAGAGATAAGAACCCGTGAGCACAGCCTTTGAGTAAAGGGAAGACCCTTTAGAACAGAGATAAGGAGAAACGTCTTTAGCCAGAGAGTGGTGAATCTATGGAATTCATTGCTCCGAAAAGCTGTAGAGACCAGATCATTGAATATATTTAAAATAGAGATAGATAAGTTCTGCCAAGGGCATCAAAGGTTACTGGGAGAAAGCAGGAAAATGGGATTGAGAAAGCTATCAGCCATGATTGAATGGTGGAGCAGACTCGATGGGTTGAATGGCCTAATTGCTGCTCCTATGTCTTATGGTCTTACTATTGAATCACCCACCTAGCACCTACCTATGTCGCCCACCTACAGTCTACCTATTAATTTCACCCTTACCCAAACTTACCTGACATATATACCTTTCATAGGAGCTATCAAAATGTCCACCTGTTAGACATTTGAATCACAGAACATAGTTTACTGACTGCTGTAAAAGGAAGTCTGCTTTTCACAAAAACATTGGCTGTTGGATTTGTGGAATCCTCTACAAGTTTGTAATAAGACACCCCTGTCCAGGAATCTCCAATGTAAAATGCAAGGGCGTAATCCTTAATCTAATCAAGGTTAGAAATAAAGTTGATCAGGATATCTGGGCCAATATATTTATGTTCCTCTTCACAAATGCTACCTAACCTGAATTTTCAGTCTTCGTTTCATTCTTATCTCAGCTTTCCAGATTTTCCTGCATCTTATTTGGCTTTGTGTGAAGGAAGATTGATATTCTCAGAATCGATATATTTTGAGAACTTCTATTCTGACTCAGATGATTCCCAGATTCACATTTCTGATTATTATATACACACATACAAAAAAAATAATTGTTTGAAGAAACCTATCATAATAAAATAAAAGGAACAAAATGTCATTTTCAGGTAAATGGAGCAGGCAATTACTAAATCTTTTCACTTTCTGTGAAGCATCCATTTTTCAGCTTTAGAATATAATGAGGTTGATGTGACACTAATTTACTGTTGTCAGTATCACAACGTTCATGGAACATCGCAGTCAGGGAAATCATTAGCTTCTCCCATAAGTTTAGATGCTTCTGTTCTAAAATTCAACAAATGTTTTGGACAGGGTACAACACATGTGGCAGTGTCAATTCTTGATTTCAATTTAGTGAGCAGGCAGCTGGTCAATGATGACAGCACCATATGAGCTACAGCAAATCAGTGTGTTTCACATCTTATTTGATTTAGCTGATAGAAAATAAAATTAGTACAGTTTAAAACACTTATCCAATTTGCTATCACATAGTTTGTACAAATATTCAAAATCAATTTTATTCACTGGATCTTCTCCAAAGTTCAAAACCAAATTGTATCAAATGGCAAAATTTTTGGCTTCTCATTGATATATTCCATGACATTTAAACTCTGTTAATGGCAACACAGAGAAAATGTTAGATTATTTTTCATATCGGGCATGGAGATGATGATGAAATGATTAACTTCATGATTCTGCAGGAGTAGGCAGCATTCAAACACAGTGAAACATAACACTGAGTCCCTCCATACTCAGCGTAAGGTCATCTTAAGAGAGAGCCTAACCCACTTTGAGAGGGACAGTATTTATGCTATTGTGTCTGCTTCAACAACCTCAGCAAGACTTTCATGAAAATGTGGAGGATAGCAGATGAAACAAAAGGCCTGAGAAAACCTATCCATGTTTTTGGATGCAGTATTGAAAACACTGTCATAGACATTGAGGAAAAGAAAGATGGTAGACTTGCAGACAAAGAAAAGAAGGCAATCACGATACAGCCTGTAAATGGAAGCATGTATCAGGGAGGCCAGTTCCAGCAGTCTAGTCCCAAGAACTTATGGCAGTGCCAGAAACTGGTCAATTACTGGATAGAGGAGATCAAATTGTCAATTTTATTTGGGCTTGAGTGTTAGATACTATATGGTACTTGAATGAGAAACTAAAAGGAATCCTTAATATTCGAGATAATGTTCTTCACCTGGTGTACACAATGAGTAACTTGTTACAAAATTTGTTCACGAGATGTACCCTGAGGAACAGCTGGTGTCGATCGTAGCTGTGGTATGTTTTTGAAGTGGATGAGGTGTAGTAGGATGGTGCTTGGAGATTGGCAGTTATTCGTATTGAGTACTGAGGCTGTTGCATAAGACCATCATTGTGGGGGATGTGTAGAGTGCCAAAATGTTCATTGTAGTACAACCTGGTGTTGTGAGATTTTTAACTGAGGAACTGCTACAGTGATGTCCTTGGACAGAGTCAATTGACTGACAAAAAATCATAACCATCTCAATTTATGCAAGGTATGACTCCAACTAGTGGACAGTTCTCCTCACCTCCATCCCCACTGACTCCCGTTTTGTTAGACCTCCTTGATTCTATGTAAAGTGACTGACCTTTGGAGCTCAGTTCAATTGTCCATGTTTGAATGAAGGCTGTGGTGAGATTGGGAGCAGAGTGGCTCTAGTGCAACTCAAACTGAGCATCAGAAATAGGTTATTGTTAGGCAAATTCCAGTCAATAGCACTGTCGACAACACCTTCCATCACTTTGCTGATGATCAAGCATAAACTGATGAGGTGATATTTGGCAGAGTCGGATTTGGCCTTTATCTTGTGTACAGAAGATACCTTGGAAATATTTCATATCGCTAGATAGATAATAGTATTGTAACTATAGTGGAACAACTTGGATTAGGGTATAGGTCATTCTGGAGCACAAGTGGTTAGTATGATTGATTGACTTAAGGGGAGGTGAAGGCCTAGTGGGATTATCCCTGGGTAATGTTCCAGGCACCTGTGTTCAAATCCTGCCAGGGAAAATGGTGGAATTTGAATTCAATAAAAATCTCGAATTAAGAATCCACTAATGACCATGAATCCATTGTCAGAAAACCCTATCTGATTCACTAATGTCCTGTCGGGAAGGAAATTGTCATTCTTACCTGGTCTGGCCTACATTTGACTCCAGAACCACAACATTGTGGTTGGCTCTTAATTGGCCACTGGCCAATTAGAAATGGGCAATAAATGTTGGCCTAGCCAGTGGTGCCCACATGGCATGAATGAATAAAAAAAGCACATTGTCAGACCCTATAGCTCTTTTATTATTCATTGCCTTGAGTTGTTTTTTGATGTCATATGGAATGAGTCAAATTGGTTGAACACTAGAGTCTATGATGCTGACGACCTCTGAAGAAGACAAAAATGGATCATCCACTCAGGACTTTTGACTGAAGATAGATATAGCAGCATAAGAAAGTGTGTAAAGGGAATCCAAAGATGTGCAGATCAGATGAATTGCCCATGCTAAATTGCCCATAGTGTTAGGTGCATTAGTCAGGGGTAAATGTAGGGGAATATGTCTGGGAGGGTTACCCTTCAGAGGATCGGTGTGGACTTGTTGGGCCAAATGGCCTGTTTCCACATTGTAGGGAATCTAATCTAAAAAAAATGCTCTGTGATAATGTAAGCGACCACATAAGGGCTTCTTGCTCAGCTTTCAACAGAGCCAGAAATGTCTCAAGTACCTTGTGTAAACAGTTAGTCATAAAATAATTACTGCTTAAAGTACTGAAGCCTCAGCATCTTTACTAGTTAGTTCAGACTAATTATTAAAGGGGAACCAAGCTTACAACCACACCTTACAACTTGGTAAGCCATATGGAGTCTTAAGATTTTGCTTTTTAGATGCCATTTACAACATGACAGCAACTGGTGGAGCTAAATAAGAAAAATGCTAGCACCATTGCACACACAATAATCAAATGTCACAGAACCTACTTAAGACTTGGAGAGAGAAACACAGAGAACATAAATTCTACTTAAGTTTCAATGAGCCATTGAGTAGAAGTCAAGAATTGTGCAAGAAAGGTCAAATGGGCTTAAAGAGGTGAAAAACTAAAAAAAATGCTTGGAAATGGTATAGAATGCTCTGGTTGAATGTTATCCTTTAAAAATGTAATCCTCTATGGAGTCTCATAGATCAGAGAATGTAAGACACAGGATGACAGTTTAAACTATTGTTGACATAAAAATTACAGGTTGTAAAAATTACTGCTCAGGTCTAGAGAAAAATAATATTGAAAGAAGTTAAGAAAATGCTTAATGTTTAAAAGCTTTAGAGTGCAGAATGTGATCTTACAAGGGGAAAAAAATGAATAAAGAGCTGAGAATAATAGTGAGACTCAAAAATAAGGAAAGAATTTCATTGATGAATACAATCTTAAGAGAGAAACAGATACACCAATTAATGTTAGAAAAGAAAGATGAATTGGTATATTTGTCAGGAAGATTTAAACACAATGGACTAAATCTGAAAAGAGTGGGCATTATGGAGGATGCAATCACTAAGATATGAAATTGCTTCAAGATTAGACAACAACTCTGAAGAACCACAAGGTAACACAATTCGTTATTCTGTTGGAGATGTAGTAACAGGACAAGGAATAAAAGACTCATATTTGTGGAAGTTTTAATTAAAAGGCTTTGATAGTTATTCTGACCTTAAAGAAGAGAGTTTTGAATGGGACAAGTTTAATTCAAGGGCATTTGCCTTTATCAATAATGCCATAGATTAGAGGAGCAGTGAAGTTTTGTTGGAGATATACAATAGTGTGGTTAGGTCACAGCTGGAATATTGTGTACATTCTGGTCACCTCTCTATAGTAAGGATGTGATTGGACTGGTACGGCTGCTGACAAGGTTCAGCAGAATATTGTCTGTTTTGGAGCATTTTCATTGAGAAGAAAGGCTGTCTGTTTTCTTCAGAACAGAGAAGGCTGAGGTGGTATCTGATTGAAATATATATGATTATGAAAGGCATGGGCAAGGTGGATAGGAAGCAACCGTTCCCCTTAGCTGATGGGTCAACAATGAGGAAGCATCAATTTAAAGTGAAGGATAGGAGATCAGAGGGGATTTGAGGAAAAGATTTTCAACCAGAGGGCGACGTAAATCTGGAAGACACTGCCTAGGAGGGTAGTCGAGGCAAGAAACCTCATAACTACCTGTTGAGCACTTGAAATGTCAGAACATTTCAAGCTATGGGCCAAGCACTGAAAAGTAGATTTAATGTAGATGGGTCAGTGCTGACTTGATGGGTCGAAGTGCCTCTTCTGTGTTATATGACTTTATTACTCCCTATGATTCTAAAAGAAGAATCAGCTCCTACAAAAATCAATAGAAGATTTTATAAATGCATTATTATAGATTATATTGAACGATGTGCCTACAGAGATTTGAAAACAGAATTGATTAGAGGCCACCTTGTTGTTGGAATAATTGATCAATGTCTGTTGAGTTTACAGCAGTCAAAAGAAGACCTCACCCTGGAAAAAACAAACAACGAGTGCAACAATCAGAGCTATAGAATCAAGACAGAACAACCCTCAGAGGTGAGCAACAGTCTTGGTACGAGCAACCTCCAGGATCAAAATAATTCCAAAACACAACATTGAAAGACCATAAAAAGGAAGGTGCAAATGGAAGGGTCAGTGAAAGATGCTATAAAACTCTGCTAGTTCTGTGGCAAAGAAAATGTAGGTGAAATCAATGTCCTGCAAATAAAGCAGAATATTTCTAAAGTAAGAAAGTTAATCATTATCAAAACATATCAAGTAAATGTCAAATGCTTCAAAGGACTCAAATGAATGTTAAAGAATTTCAAGACCATTCTTTCCCAATTATGTAACATTGCCAATGCCCATGCCAGATTTGTCCTGTTGGTGAAGCAGGACATATATAAGGTTGGTAATGGTAATACATATCAGCAGTAAGATGCAGTACTTACTAAGAGGAGAAAGTGAGGACTGCAGATGCTGAAGATCAAAGTTGAAACTTTATTGCTGGAACAGCACAGCAGGTCAGGCAGCATCCAGGGAACAGGAGATTCGACGTTTCGGGCACAGGCCCTTCTTCAGGAATGAGCAGAGAGTGTTCAGCAGGAGAAGATAAAAGGTAGGGAGGAGGGACTTGGAGGAGGGGCGTTGGAAATTTGATAGGTGGAAAGAGGTCAAGGTGAGGGTGATAGGTCGGAGTAGGATGGAGGCGGAGAGGTCAACAAGAAGACTGCAGGTCAGGAAGGCGACGTGGTCGACGGTGCCCTCCACCGCATCTCCTCCACTTCCAACTCCCCTCCTCCAAGTCCCTCCTCCCTACCTTTTATCTTCTCCTGCTGAACACTCTCTGCTCATTCCTGAAGAAGGGCCTGTGCCCGAAACGTCGAATCTCCTGTTCCCTGGATGCTGCCTGACCTGCTGTGCTGTTCCAGCAATAAAGTTTCAACTTTGATATCCAAATGAATCCAACAAGAACTGGACCAAGCATATGTGGTACTCATAATCTTCTTCATCCTAAGTATACGCATGATTTTACTACAACTGCTAAGTATTTCATCAGTAATATTTTCAGCAACATAACACAAAACATCGCAGATAAGAAAAACTGCAGCATATTAACATGCCAAATTTCCCCTAAAGTAAATGCATTAAAATTCCATCAAATTTGACAATATTGTTATGTATTTGGCTTTAAGGGGTTAACACGTAGGGGGTTCCATACAACAGCCAAGCAGGGTGAGATCAATAGTTGTGATGTTGAGAAGATATGCTCTTCTTCATTAGGGTAAATAAAACCACAGAAAGTAGACAAAATCAAACACAAAATATTGCTGAGGAAAGGAGTGAACAAAGACAGAAATGGGAACTATTTAAATGTAAATCTATGATTCGCTCCAGTAATAATATCTAACAATATTCAATATCTAGGATCATACCAAAAGAGTACTTTGAAGTATTAAAGGGATTTTCTGCTATCTAGTGATCTCTGAGGCATGAAGTTTCCCTTTGGCTCCCTTGTCAGATCCACACCCCCCACTGACCCACCCTCCACTCCCGGCACCTTCCCTTGCCACCGCCGGAGGTGCAACACTTGCGCCCACACCTCCCCTCTCACTTCTCTCCAAGGCCCCAAGGGAAACTTCCATATCCGCCACAGATTCACCTGCACCTCCACCCACATCATCTACTGCATCCGCTGCAGCCGGTGTGGCCTCCTCTATATTGGGGAGACAGGCCGCCTACTTGTGGAGCGATTCAGGGAGCACCTCTGGGCCACCCGGGCGAACCAACCCAACCACCCTGTGGCACAGCATTTCAACTCCCCCTCCCACTCCACCGAGGATATGCAGGTCATTGGACTCATCCACCGCCAAACCACAACAACGCGACGGTCGGAGGAGGAGCGTCTTATCTTCCGACTGGGAGCCCTCCAACCGCAGGGGATGAACTTGGACTTCACCAGTTTCTTCATCCCCCTCCCCCCCCCTTGTCTCAGCCGAATCCCTCCCGCCTGGCACCGCCTTCCTGACCTGCAGTCTTCTTGTTGACCTCTCCGCCTCCATCCTACTCCGACCTATCACCCTCACCTTGACCTCTTTCCACCTATCAAATTTCCAATGCCCCTCCTCCAAGTCCCTCCTCCCTACCTTTTATCTTCTCCTGCTGAACACTCTCTGCTCATTCCTGAAGAAGGGCCTGTGCCCGAAACGTCGAATCTCCTGTTCCCTGGATGCTGCCTGACCTGCTGTGCTGTTCCAGCAATAAAGTTTCAACGCAGTACTTACTAAAGCTATTTTAGATCTATACTAAGTGTAAATCTGTGACAGAGTATTGTTCTTTCACCCTGAGATATGACAATAGTTAGTCAATGCATCTTCTAATAATATTTCTTGTCAGCCGTAACACAAACATCACCAAAGTACCTACATTCCCAGCATGCTACCTTCACTATGCTACCAGTTTCTGTCTCTTGTAGCTTTCACCCAACTCTAGCTACTTAGTTCCATGAGGCAGACCACACTCATTAAAATGTAGTCATTAATGCCTGCTATCTTGCAGGACATGGGCATGTTTATTTTTAGGTAGAAGTGTAGAATCAGCAGGGATAAACATAACATGAATCATCAAATTCCTTTGGGGAAGGTGCTGCTTCTCCAATCAGCAGACTTTTTGTGACTAAGGCTATTTCAATCAACATCCTCAAACAAATCTAAGATGCTGATATGTTTCAACCTTTTGCATCCTCCTGAACCCCCTTCCCCTGACTCTATTAACTGGTGTGATTTAAAAGCTGCAGATGGTATCACCATGCACCTGGTGTTTTCCATCCCACTATGTTTTCCTCACCCCAAAATCTCCTGCACTTTTGCTTTCAGATACCAAAGTGTGCCACCTGACCTGCTTCACCATGCTGGGCAAGAGGAACATTGGTTCATTGAAACAGAACAAGTCATTCAGTCTAGTAATCATCTAATGATCTAACTATCATCTCCAATACGGGCACACATATATCTTAGAGCCAGCTATAGGGTTGAGATCAATGTGTGGTGAACTTCTGGCACAAATGGTTTACAGCCAGGCTGACATGAAAAAGTAAATTGATGTGGACACTCACTAGAGGGAAAACAAGGCAAGTCTTTTTGCAGAGAGCTTAGTTCAGGGACTCAATGGTCTGGCATATAAGACAATGCTGATAAATATACATTCAGTCCATTGGTATCCATTTACAGATCACACCGGGCATTAATAGGACCTGCATGGTCTAAAATGGCATTTAAAGTGTCTAATCACCTTTACACAAACTTTCACATCATAATCCTCACACTTCAGCTGCTTCCAATATATGTATGATATATCCACAAGAGTTGTCTTACAAACTGGAAATGGCTGGAATGCTTTCAGAGTTTCAGGCTTCAGTTACACAACAGAGTCTGTTTTTTTTATGAAAGAAGAAAACTTAAGCTTAACATATCAGCTAATGATTTTCTGAGAAAATAAGTTGCTCATCCAGATGTTAAATGGGAGACTTGTTATTTTTAACTTGTTTCCCTCATCTAGGTTCCTCTACTTGGGGAAACATCTTTCTACCGTCGACTCCATTAAGCTCCCCAGAACTTTATTTGCTTCAACAACATCATTTCATAGTCTCAAACTTCAGTAAGTATGGGCCCAATCTGCTCAATGTTTCCTCATAATTCTGGAATGAAGGGGTGATCTTCCTCATTTCTGTACTCCACACATTTGTAATAAAAGTAAAAATTCCATTTGTAATCCTAAATACCTGCTGTACTTCCACTTGAACCTTTAGGGATTTGTGTATAGTGAAGACTCATGATCCCCCTGCACAACAGCGTTCTGCAATCTTTTGTTGATATTCATTTGCAGAATGTAGGTTTCACTGGCTAGACCAGCATTTATTGCCCATTCCTAATTGTTCAGAGGGCTGTTGACCCAGAGTCAACCACATTGCCCTGGGTCTGAAATCTCATGTAGATCAGACCAGATGAGAATGGCAGTACCTTCCCTGAAGGACATAAGTGAACCAAATTGGTTTTCTGACAATCAGCAATTGTTTCATGGCCATCATTAGACTTTTAATTACAAATTTGTTTTATTGGATTCATGGTGTGATTCGAACTCAGTGTCCAGAACATTACCTGGGTCTCTGGATTATTTGTCGAGCAATTATATCACTCAGCCAATGCCTGCTAAAAGAGTGTCTCTCCATTTAAATACAACGACCTGATGAAAGAGCAGCGCTCCGAAAGCTAGTGCTTCCAATGAAACCTGTTGGTCTACAACCTGGTGTTGTGTAATTTTTAACTTTGTACACCCCAGTCCAACACCGGCACCTCCAAGTCATTTAAATACTGTTCCCGTATTTTATTTTTCTGAAGAATGTGGACAACCTGTCATTTTAATGACATTTTCCTCAATCTGTCAGTTTTTTGCTTATTCTAAACTATTTTCAACTATTTATATCCCTTACAGATCATTTTACAGGTACGAAATCAAATAGTGATGATACAGGGAATTTGGCTACAAAACAGCTTGCCCTTTCAGCCAAGACAAATAACAAAGGTTGTACACAGTTAAGACTTCAGTATTAGTTGTAGTTTAATCAACCATTAAATGGTCCATGTATCACAAGTTTCTGTTTCCTGTTATTTTGGCAATCTTCTTTCCATACCAATATACTATTCCTAATACATAAGCACCTTTTTAAATGTCACTTTATCAAATGGCTTTTGGAAATCTAAGTACACAACATCGATTGATTCCCCATTAATGATCCTATTTCTCGCAAATTCAAAAAAATATATACTTCTCTACACAGAATTTCCCTTTCACATGACCATGTTGTCTCTGCCTGTTCATATTATTATTTTTTAAATAGACTACCTTCTTAATAACAGATTATAGTACTTCCCGAGCCAAAGATTTTAGACTAGTTTCCTGTCTTGTCACCATCCTTTTTGAATAGTGACATTGCTTTCGCAGTTTGTAAATACACGATTTTTTGCAGAATCTAGGGATTTTTTTGAGGATTACCATCAATCCATTGTCAACCATCTCTGCAGCCACTACCTACAAGACCCAAGGATGCAGGCCAACATGTCCAGGAACTTGTTGCCCTTCCATCAGTCCATCCCCAGGAATCATAATTGAACTATTTTATTACATAAATTTCTAACTCTCCTTTTCCTTTAGATTTTCTACTATTCTTGAGATACTTCCATTGAGTTATGTGAAGGCAGATACTTCATATTTGGTCAAAGCCTCTCCAATTTATTTTTCCCTAGCTTCATCTTTGCTTGGTCTTTGCTTATACTTGAAGAAGCGTTTGTCATCTATTTTTAAATTTCTTCCTAATTTTGTCTCATAAGTCAAATTTCTCCCTCTTGTTATTGCTTTATCTACCCCTTTCTGGTTTTTAGAAAAATTCCAATTTTCTAGTCTACTCTACTATTTGCAGCATTACACATCACTAACTTCTGAGCTAACTTGGAATGGTACATCCTTCTCATAACATCTTTCCTTCTCACAGGAATACATTTTTTGTAGGAATTATGTTATCTCAAACATCTGCTCTTGCTCTCAACCATCTATCCTTTTAACTGTTTTTCACACTAATTTAGCCACTTCTCCAGCTTTCAGGGAATTCTGGGTGATCCAAGATGGAGGATGGTTGTAAGAGATCTCCTTTTTTGAAGTATTTTCAGTGTTGGAGCTGATTTCCTTGAATGTTTGAAGCAGTGATTACTGTTTTATAAGCTGTTGCATTGTTTTTGAACTTTAAAAAAATGATCAAAACAATAGCACTTTAGAAAAGGAGGAACAGAGAAAAAGCAGATACCGTGTGGGAGGTGAAAAAGCAAAGAAGTAAACTGCATAGCTGTCTGACCCAGCAGTAAACCTGCACAGCTGACTGTCTCTGCTGTTTAGTTTCAAGTATCTCTGGACATAGGAGTTTGTTCTAAGAAAAATAAACCAACAGTGAAATTCACAGCTGACCTTGGAGAAATTTGTGTGGGAGAGCTCACACCAGGGGAGCAACTAAGTGGTTTTTTAAAAAAGTGTTGCTTTACTTTTTTTGTGAATCTACAACAGTGAGTAGAGTGGGTTGTTTTTTAGACTATTACATAGAACATAGAACTATACGGCACAGAACAGGCCCTTTGGCTCTTGATGTTGCACCAACCTGTGAACTAATCTAAGCCCATCATCCAACACTATCCCATCATCATCCATATTCTTATCCAAGGACTGTTTAAATGCCCCTAATGTGGCTGAGTTAACTACATTCGCAGGCAGGGCATTCCACACCCTTACCACTCTCTGAATAAAGAACCTGCTTCTGATATCTCTCTTAAATCTCTCACCCCTCAATTTGCAGCTATGCCCCCTTGTACAAGCAGATGTCATCATCCTCAGAAAAGGACTCTCTCTCTCCACCCTATCCAATCCTCTGAACATCTTGTATGTCTCTATCAAATCCCCTCCTAGTCTTCTTCTCTCTAATGAGAACAGACTCAAGTCCCTCAGCCTTTCTTCGTAAGACCTTCCCTTCAGAGCAGGGAACAATACGGTAAAGCTCCTTTGCACCTTTTCCAATGCTTCCACATCCTTCCTGTAATGGGTCAACCAGAACTGCATGCCATACTCCAAGTGAGACTGCACTAGCATTTTGTACAGTTGCAGTATGACATTACAGCTCCGGAACTCAATCCCTCTATCAATAACACACTGTATGCCTTCTTAACAGCACTATCAACCTAGATGGCAACTTTCAGGGATCTATGTTCATGGACACCAAGATCCATCTGCATATCCACACTACCAAGAATATTTCTATTGACCCCAGTATTCTGCCTTTCTGTTATTCTTTCCATAGTGAACCACCTCTGCGTTGAACTCCATTTGCCATCTTTCAGCCCAATTCTGCAGTTTATCCAAGTCCCCCTACAACCTGTAACATTCTTCCACACTGTCCACCACTCTATGTACACCACATCAACTGTCTTAACCTCATGCACATGCTTGGTCACCTTCTCAAAAGACTCAATGAGGTTTGTGAGACATGACCTGCCCTTGACGAATCAATGTTGACTATTTCAAATCAAATAGTTGCTTGTGAAATGATTATAAATCCTATCTCTTATAATCCTTCCCAAAACCTTTCCTACAACAGAAGTAAGGCTCACTGGTCTATAATTTCTTGAACAAGGGCACAACATTTGCAATCCTCCTGTCCTCTGGTACTAAACCTGTAGACAATGACGATCAAGCCCAAAGGCTCGGCCATCTCCTCCATAGTTTCCCAGAGAATTCTTGGAAAAATCCCATCCGGCCCAGAGGACGTATTTACTTTCACACCTTCTAGAATTGATAACACCTCCTCCTTACTAATCTCAATCCTTTCAAGTCTAATAGCCCGTATCTCAGTCTTCTTTTCTACAATATTCTCCTTTTCCTGAGTGAAAACAGATGAGAAATATTCGTTTAGCACCTCTCAGATCTCTACAGGGTTCACACACAACTTTCCACTTCTGTCTTTGACTGGCCCTATTCCTACCCCAGTCATCCCTTTATTCCTCACATATCTATAGAAAGCTTTAGGGTTCTCCTTTATTCTACCTGCTAAAGACTGTTCATGTGCTGTCTTTGCTCTTCTTGGTGGGCGGCACGGTGGCACAGTGGTTAGCACTGCTGCCTCAAAGCGCCGGAGACCCGGGTTCAATTCCCGCCTCAGGTGACTGACTGTGTGGAGTTTGCACCTTCTCCCCGTGTCTGTGTGGGTTTCCTTCGGGTGCTCCGGTTTCCTCCCACAGTCCAAAGATGTGCAGGTCAGGTGAACTGGCCATGCTAAATTGCCCGTAGTGTTAGGTAAGGGGTAAATGTAGGGGTATGAGTCGGTTGCGCTTCGGCGGGTCGGTGTGGACTTGTTGGTCCGAAGGGCCTGTTTCCACACTGTAAGTAATCTGATCTAATCTAACTCTCCCTTTAAATCCTTCTTAGCTAATCTGTAATTCTCCATCACTTCATCCGAACCATCTTACCTCAATGTCACATAAGCCTCCCTCTTCTGCTTAACAAGAGATGCAATTTCTTTAGTAAACCACGGTTCCCTTATCTTATCACTTCCTCCCTGCCTGACAGGGACATACCTATCAAAGACAATATCTGTTCCTTAAACCAGCTCCACATTTCAATTGTCCCCATCCCCTGCATTTTGCTGCCCCAATCTATGCCTCCTAAGTCTTGCCTAATCACATTATAATTGCCCTTCTCCCATCTATAACTCTTGCCCTCTGACATGTACCTATCCCTTTCCATCGCTGAACTAAATGTAACCGAATTATGGTCACTTTCTCCAAAGTGCTCACCTACAGCTAAATAAAACACCTGGCCTGGTTCATTACCAAGCACCAGATCCAGTGTGGCCTCCCCTCTTGTTGGCCCTTTGACATACTGTGTCAGGAAACCCTCTTGCACACATTGGACAAAAACTGATCCATCTGACATACTAGAGGTATAGCATTTTTTTTTTAGATCTGTGTCTTGATTAAACTCAATATGTAACACATAGGTATTAAGTTATCCTGGAGCAGTGTTGGTTAGAGCAGTAAGACTCTGCTATTTTCTGAGTCTGTAGATTGTTAGGTTGCAAAGATGGCCTTTCATAGAGTGACGTGCTGATTCTGTTGGATGTGGGAGATGATGGACAGTTTCCATGTTACGAGTGATGATGTCTGCAAAAAGGTTGTGAATTCCATTGGATCGCATGAATCGGTTGGAGCAGCAGTTAGAGGCAAGAAGGAACTAACAGCAGCTGGGAATGTAAGATGGATGGCAATAATAGAAAGTAGAAAAACTACAGATATAGTCAGGTAGGTGGGCTACTTCCAGGAAAGGTAGGAGAGGTAGGCAGGTAGTGCAGGAGTCTCTTATGGCTATCTCAAATAAGTATGCTGTTTTAGAAATGCAGGGGATGATGGGCTCTCGGTGGAATGTAGCACCAACAGCCAATCTGGTTTCCAGTGTAACGAGGGGTAGTCAGGTTCCAAGCAATTGATATGATAGGGGACTCTGTAGTCAGAGTCACAGACAGACTTTTCTGCAGCTGACAACAAGATATCAGAATGGTGTGTTGCCTCCCTGGTGCCAAGATCAAGGATATCTTGGAAAGAGTGCAGAATACTCACAAAGGGGAGAGGGACCAGCAGAGGTTGTTGTATACATTGGAACTATTGACATAGGATGAGAAAAGGACAAGGTGCTGAGGAGAGAATATAGGAAATTAGGCAGGAGATTAAAAACGTAGATACTCAAGCGTAGTAATATCTGGATTGCTCCCGGTGCTGGGAGCTCGCAAGGGTCAGAATAGGAGGATAGAGCAGATGAATGTGTAGCTGAGGAACTGGTGTAGGGGAGAAGGATTCACATTTTTGAATCATTGGAGTCTCTTCTGGGGTACAAGTGACCTGTATAAGAAGGATGGATTGCACCTGAATTGGAAAGGGACTAATATAGATTTGCTTGAGCTGCTTGGGATGATTTAAATTAGTAAGCGGGGGACATCCAGGAAGATAGTGAGAAAAAACATCAATCTGAGACTGGTGCAGTTGGGAAAAGGAGAAGGAAGGAACAAAACAGAAAACAAGGTAGTACAGATAAATTAAACTGCATTTATTTCAACGTAAGAGGCCGAACAGGAAAGGCAGATGAACTCAGGACATGGTAGGGAACATGGGACGGGGAAATTATAACGATTACAGAAATGAGGTTCAGGGATGGTCAGGACTGGCAGCTTAATGTTCCAGGGTATAGATGCTACAGGAAGGATAGAAAGGGAGGCAAGAGAAGAGGGGAAGGACTTTTTTGATAAGGGATAGCATTATGGCTGTATTTAGGGAAGATATTCCTGGGAAGTTATTTGAGTGACTGTTGGAATTCTGTGTGCAATTCTGGTCTCCCTGCTATAGGAAGGATGTAATGAAACTGGAACGGGGTCAGAAAAGATTTGTAAGGATGTTGCCAGGGTTGTAGGATTTGAGTTATAGGGAGAGGCTGAATAGACTGGGGCTGTTTCCCCTGGAGCATCGGAGGCTGAGGGGTGACCTTATAGAGGTTTATAAAATCATGACGGGCATGGTAAATAGGCAATGTCTTTTCCTCGGGGAGGGAGAGTCCGGACACATCGCATTATCCTCCGCCACTTCTGCCATCTACAGACCCCAGCACCAGGGATATATTTCCCTTCCCACCCAGAGTCTGTTGCTCTTGATGTGATCTACTCTATATTGGGAAGACAGGACGCCAACTAGCAGAACATTTCAGAGAACATCTCAGAGACACACGCACTAAACAACCCCACTGGCCTGTGGCCAAACACTTTAATTCCTCTCCCACTCCTTCATGGACATGCAAGTGCTGGGCCTCCTCTAGGGCTAAACTCTCGCCACCTGACGCCTAGAGGAAGAACATCTTATCTTCTGTCTTGGGACCCTCCAACCACATGGGATCAATGTGGATTTCACTAGTTTCCCCATTTCCCTTCTCCCCACCTTATCCCAGATCCAACCTTCCAACTTGGTACCGCCTTCTTGAACTGTCCTACTAGCCCATCTTCTTCCCACCTATCTATCCTCCTCTCCAACCTATCACGTTCACCTCTCCCATCTTTATCTACCTATCGCATTCTCAGCTACCTTCCCCAGCTCTACCCTCCTCCCATTTTCCTGTCAGCCCCCTTGGGCCACCCCCTCATTCCTGATGAAGGGCTTATGCTCAAACGTCGACACACCTGGTTCTTGGATGCTGCTTGGCCAGCTGTGCTTTTCTAGCACAGCTCTTCGACTCTGATCTCCAGCATCCGTAGTCCTCACTTTCTTCTAACTATAGACCGGTGGCCCTGACATCAGTGGTGGGCAAGCTGTTGGAGGGAATGCTGAGGGACAGGATTTACATGTATTTGGAAAGGCAAGGACTGATTAAGGACAGTCAACATGGCTTTGTTCATGGGAAATCATGTCTCACAAACTTGATTGAGTTTTTTGAAGAAGTAACAAAGAGGATTGATGATGATAGAGCAGTTGATGTGATCAATATAGACTTCAGAAAAGCGTTCGGCAAGTTTCCCCATGGGAGACTGGTTAGCAAGGTTAGATCTCATGGAATACAGGGAGAACTAGCCATTTGGATACAGAACTGGCTCAAAGGTAGAAGACAGAGCATGGTGGTGAAGGGCTGTTTTTCAGACTGGAGGCCTGTGATCAGTGGTGTGCCACAAGGATTGGTACTGGGTCCACGCTTTTTGCATAGATGATTTGGAAGTGAACATAGGAGATACAGTTAGTAAGTTTGCAGATGACACCAAAATTAGAGGTTTAGTGGACAGTGAAGAATGTTACCTCAAAGTACAATGGGACCTTGATCAGATGGGCCAATGGGCTGAGAAATGGCAGGTGGAGTTTAATTCAGATAAATGCGAGGTGCTGCATTTTGGGAAAGTAAACCTTAGCAGGACTTCTACACTTCATGGGAAGGTCCTAGTGAGTGTTGCTGAACAAAGAGACCTTGGAGTGCAGGTTCATAGCTCCTTGAAAGTGGGGTCGCAGGCAGATAGGATAGTGAAGAAGGCGTTTGGTATGCTTTCCTTTTTGGTCAGACGATTGAGTATAGGAGTCGGGAGGTCATGTTGCGGCTGTGCAGGACATTGGTTCGGCCACTGTTGGAATATTGTGTGCAATTCTGGTCTCCTTCCTATTGGAAAGATGTTGTGAAACTTGAAAGGGTTCAGAAAAGATTTACAAGGATGTTGCCAGGGTTGGAGGATTTGAGCTAGAGGGAGAAGCTGAATAGGCTGTTTTCCCTGGAGCATCAGAGGCTGAGGGGTGACCTTCTAGAGGTTTATAAAATCATGAGGGGCATGGATAGGGTAAATAGACAAGGTCTTTTCTCTTGGATGGGGGTATCCAGAACTAGATGGCATAGGTTTAGGGTGAGAAGGTAAAGATATAAACGGACCTAAGGGGCAACCTTTTCACACAGAGTGTTGTGTGTGCATGGAGTGAGCTGCCAGAGGAAGTGGTGGATGCTGGTACAATTACAGCATTTAAAAGGCATCTGGATGGATATATGAATAGAAGGGCTTGGAGGGATATGGGCCAAGTGCTGGAAAATGGGATGAGGTTAGGTTGGGATATCTGGTCGGCATGGACAAGTTGGACCAAAGGATTTGTTTCCATGCTGTACATCTCTATGACTCTATGAATAAACCCACAATTCTGATTTACAGTTTTGAAGTCTCCTTGTGAAATCTGGTTGCTCGCTAACAATTAGCTACTGGCTTCAGGAATATTTATATTTATATTAGAAATACACAGTTGGAATTATTTGTGATTTTAACTGAAGAAAAGCTTTTTGGGGAAGAGAAGCAACAAAACATGGATTCATCTCAAGAGTACGTATTTGAGAAAGCAACATGAATGCTTTTGAATTCATGGCAATTCAGCAGGGTGACTGATTGTTCCACTCTGCACTACTGTTTCTCATAAGACAGTCGCCAAAGACTAGTATCACGATTGTAAAGGCAGCCCAGTTAAATAAAAGCAAAAGGTTTGCATAATGTGTTACACCTCCGGCACGCTGCTTCAGAGAAACAAGCAAACGTGCAGTTTAAAATTGTTATGGCAACATTGATCATCCTGACCCAACACAGCAAACTAACTAATGAGGTGAAGTATAAGATCTCCATTTGGGAGCCTCTGTATGTTAAAAATTGGATTGAAATGACCCAAGCTCAGTGCACTTTAGTTCTTCAATACTCATCACCAAGAGGAGAAAGCTGACCTCTCAGTTCATCCTTCTGACAGCAAATCAATAGCTTCTTGCTAAATTGCATTTGGCATCGCAGCAATGATAAAAGCAAGTCATATTGCATTTATCCTTGTGCTTGAAATTATCTTCAGTAAGTGCATACATATGTAAGAACTTACAGCTGTATGAACATATGAATCAGGAGAAGTAGGCCATTCAGCCCCTTGAACTTGCTTTGCCATTCAAAATCATCCTTGTTGACCTCTTTGTGTTTCCAATTCCATGCTATTATCCACCTCCCCTGCACCCTCCTTCACATTGTTCTGAAGCCCCGGAGAAACGTTAACTCTGTTTTCTCTCCACAAATGCTGCCAGACCTGCTGAGTGTCACCAGCAATTTTGGTTTCTATTTTAAAACATTTGCTGTTCTGGTTCTTCTGTACAGCTGATCTCTATTTCTGAAACTTGAACATTTAAAGGAACCTCATGCACTTGCATTCTTTACTTTCTGAAGATTCTGAGATGCATTTCATCTTAACTAGTTGGCCTGATGATTTTCAATTAAAACTGATATACTGTAATAATTTATGTTTGCAAAGCACCTTTTAACATAACAAAATGTTCTAAGGCTCTTCAGAGAACGAACAAACAGAATTTGACAGAGCAGTTTCATATCCATTAAGGATCCTGGGTAATAGTCAGGGCTGGTGAGCAATAAGCAAAGTTAATTATTTTATTCTGAACTGAGCAATGACAATAATTTTACACCATAAATCCTTCAGGAACACTCAGCTAATTATTGTCAGTTATAATTAATATACATACTGGATAATCCTAGAGCGCTGATGCAATGATGGATGCAATACGTGATTGTAATAGCAATTGAGGGCATTGAACAAGGTCTACTGTCTCTGTAGTACAGATGAACCAAAGAAAACTGTATTCTGAAACATGATAAAGATGTTGTCTCATTTTGTTCAGTCAACAATTTGTCTGCAGGGGACAAAAAGCTCGCAGTGATTTAAACCTGAAATTCCATATCAGGGATCTGAAGTATTTTCAAACTCAAAATACAATATCAAACAATTACAATTGCTACAAAGTAGCTAATTGCTAAATGGCAGGCTACTTCCCAGTATAGTTGTTGGGCAATGGACAGTTGGAATTCCTCAAAGAAAGCCCTTTCCCCTTTGAATAAAGCGATTTTAAAAAAAAAAGAACTGCAGTAAGTGATTTAGAAAGGATAGAATCCAACTAGTCAACGTCAGACTGACAGGGGGCTGCTAATTAGGATGAATGCACAAGTGCATCTTGTTTATTTTCAGGAATTTGGATCATTTATTTATAATATCATAAGATTCCACCCAATGTTTCAAGGCCGCTGGTGAAGACGACAGAGGGATATAGCCACGTTAAGCAAATGGATAAAAACTTGACATATATTATATGGTTAACTATTTTAAGCATATAGACTAAATGTTATTTAAATAAGGAAAGATTGCAGAAAGCTACAGGACTGAGGGATTTGGGAATCCACTTCCATGAATCACAAAAAGCTAGCATCTGAGCAGGTATTCGAGAAGACAAATCGAATGTTGGCCTTTATTCCAAAGGAAATAGAGCATAAGAGTAAGGAAGTCTTGCTAACTGTAAAAGGCACTAGTCAGACTGCAGCTGGAACACTGCGAACAATTTTCAGGTTTTTATCTCAGAAGATATAGGAGGGGGTGTAGCATTGCTAATCAGAGAGTGCATCACAGCTACAGAAATGAAAGTTGTCGAATAAGATTTGTCCACTGAATCAGTATGGGTGAAAGTTAGGAACAGCAAGGGAACAGTCACCTCATTGGGGGTCTTCTACAGACCCCCTAATAGCAGTAGGGAGATCGAAGATTTTGGCAGATATTAGAAAAGTCCAGATGGAGCAGGGTTGTTGTTATGGGTGACTTCGACTTTCCCAATATTAATTGGAACCTCCTTACTGCAGATGGTTTGGATGGAGCCATTTTTGTCAGGTGTGTTTAGGAGGATTTCCTTACTCAGTATGAAGACAAGCCAATGAGGGGAGAGGCCACTTTGGATTTGGTGCTCAGCAATGAGCCAGAACAGGTGTCAGATCTCACAGTGGGAGAATACTTTGGTGACAGTGACCACAACTGTCTCACATTTACCATAGCCATTGAGAGAGAAAGGAGCAGTTACCATGGGAAAATATTTAATTGGGGGAAAGGAAATTATGATGCTATCAGATAGGAGTTGGGAAGTACAGATTGGGAGCAATTGTAGCACAGAAAGGGCACAACAGACATATGGAGCAGTTGTTGCGAGTGATGAATAAATTTGTTCCTCTGAGACAGTCAAGAAGCGATAAGATTAAGAAGCTTTGGATGACGAGAATAGAGGAGCTTCTCATCAAAAGGAAGATGATAGCTTAAGTAAGATGGAGGAAGCAAGGGTCTAGCACAGCTTGAGAGGATTACAAGTTTGCTAGGGTGGAGCTCATAAATGGATTGAGGAACACCAGGAGGGGGCACAAAAAAGGCTTGGCAGGAAGGTTTAGGGAGGACCCAAAGGGATTTTATTCCTACATGAGGAATAAGAGAATGATCAGGGAGAAGATAGAGCCAATCAGGGATAGCATAGTGAACTTGTGCATGGAGTCTGAGCAGATAGAGGAAGCCCTGAATGAGTTTTTTGCTATGGTTTTCACAAAGGAAAGGGACCTTGTTGTGAATGAGAACTTTGAGCAGCAAAGAAACAGGCTTGAACAGATCAAGATTGAGGAAGTTGATGTGCAAGAAATACTGCCAAACATTAAGATTGATAAGTCCCCAGGGCCAAACCAGATTCATCCTAGGTTGCTCCGGGAAATGAGAAAGGATGTTGTTAAGCTGCTGGTGAAGATCTTTGCTTCCTCACTCTCCACGGGAGGCAAATGCTGTTTGTCTTTTCAAGAAAGGGAATAGGGAAATCCCTGGCAATTACAGACCAGTCAGTCTCATGTCTGTTGGCAGCAAGGTTTTGGAAAGAATTCTGAGGGATAGGATTTAAGGCTATTTGGAAAAGCACAGCATGATTAAAGACAGTCAGCACGGCTTTGTGAGGGGCAGATCATGCCTCACAAATCTTATTGAGTTCTTTGAGGAGGTGATGAGACAGGTTGATGAAGATTGAGCAATGGGTGTGGTACATGGATTGCAGTAAGACATTTGATAAGGTTCCCCACGGTAGACTAATTCATAAAGTCAGGAGGAATGCGATACACGGAGATTTGGCTGTCTGGATTCGGAATTGGTCGGCTGACAGGAGGCAGAAAGTAGTTGTAGATAGAAAATATTTTGCCTGTGGTGAGTGGTGTCCCGCAGGGCTCTGTTCTTGGGCCTCTGCTCTTTGTAGTTTTTATAAATGACTTGGATGAGGAGGTTGAGGGATGGGTTCTTAAGTTTTCCAATGTCACAAAGGTTGGAGATGCCATTGATAGTATTGAGGACTATTGCAGGCTGAAGCACAACATTGACGGTATGCAGAGCTGGGCTGAGAAATGGCACATAGAGTTCAACCTGGATAAATGTGAAGTGATGCATTTTGGAAGGTTAAACTTGAATGCTGAATATCGGATTAAAGACAGGATTCTTGGCAGTGTTGAGGAACAGTGGGATCTTGGTGTTCAAGTGCATAAATCCCTCAAAGTTGCTACCCAAAAAGATAGGGTTGTTAAGAAAGCATATGGTATTTTGGCTTTCATTAACAGGGGGATCGAGTTTAAGAATCACGAGGCTTTGCTGCAACTCTACAAAATGCTGGTGAGACCACACTTGGAATATTGTATCCAGTTCTGGTCACCCTATTATAGGAAAATTGTGGAGGCTTTGGAGAAGGTGCAAAGGAGGTTTACCAGGATGTTGCCTGGACTGGAGGGCTTGCCTTACGAGGAGAGGTTGATGAGCTCGGACTTTTCTCTCTGGAGAGAAAGAGGAAGTGAGGTGACCTGATCGAGGTGTATAAGGTGATGAGAGACATGGATAGAGTCAATAACCAGAGACTTTTCCCCAGGGCAGGATTGACTGGCACAAGGGGTCATAGTTTTAAGGTGTTATGAGGAAGGTATCGAGGATACATCAGAGGTGGGTTCTTTACGCAGAGAGTTGTGGGCGCATGGAACATGTTGCCAATGGTGGCGGTGGAAGTAGAGTCATTAGGGACATTTAAGTGACTGCTGGACATGCACATGGATAGCAGTGAATTGAGGGGAATGTAGGTTAGGTTACTTTATTTTAGATTAGGATTAATCCTCGGCACAACATCGTGGGCCGAAGGGCCTGCACTGTGCTGTACTTTTCTATGTTCTATGTTTTCTATACCAGCTTTGGAGACAGTTGGGCATGGTTCAGTAGGTTGATCCTGCATCTTACTAAGAGAGGTTGAATAATTCGAGAGTGTGCTCATCGACATAGAGAAGAATGAAAGGCAACCTTATTTAAAGGTATAAGATGCTCTTAGGAAGCTTGACAGGGTAAATGTAGAGATGTTGTTTCTCCTTGTGGCAAGTCTAGGACCAGGGATTGTCATAATCTCAGGAAAAGAGATCGCACATTTAAGGCAGAGATCAGGAGGAGTTTATTCTTTTAGAAGGTAGTGAATCTGTGGAATTCTTTAGTGGAATGGTCAGTCGAGGCTGGGTCAATCAGAAAATTCAAAGCTGAGATAGACATATTTTTAAATCAGCTGGGGAATTGAGGTTTATAAGGAAAAGGCAAAAATGTGGAGTTGAACATTATCAGATCAATCAAGATCTAATTGAATAAGCAGACCAGACTCGATGGGTTGAATGGCCTAACTCTGGCCCAGTGTCTTATGGTCTTATGGGCCAATTGACTTTTCATTAGAATATCGTATGTTTTAAGATGGTTTTATTTGAATACATTCCAGTGTTACCAACCCAAATCTCAAATAATCTGTCAAATTGTAATAACATCCTGCCTTTATTTTGCAAACCTCCAGTACACTGCCTTGCGGCAAGTAATCAGGTTTCATTCTGATCCACTGCAGTTGATCACAATTCTTAAATGTCATTCAGTTATCTACCCAGCATGGTTTCTATTTAATTATTCCATATGATACCTGTTCCTTTCCAAGCCTTTGACACTTTATGCAAATCAAGACACAGAATGTAAAACAGAAATAGCAACCTCTGCTATACTGATTAATTCCTCAAAGAGATCCATCAACTTACTGAAACAGGATCTGCAACTCATAAACCTCTTGACATCAAGCTGAGAAATCTCTAATAACTACCAAACTCTCCAACTTAACTCAGATTAATTTCATGCTCCCCAAATTTTGCCATACATCAATATTAAACATTCATGCTTATATTTCCAAAGATCTGAATATCATTTTCTTAATTGATGAGACTACAGATCTATATATAATACATGGTTACTTGCTACTTAATGAGCTATTGAACATTTGAATCAGTGACTCATATACAACATATCTCATCTTCTTTTGTATCTGACTGAAATGACATCATATATCCATGTGACAAATAGCTTTTAATGTTCTCCTGAGTGACCAGCCATCTTCTGCCCTTCACACGTTTGAGCTAAGATCATAATTCACACTAAGTCCCATATCTTTTTGTCCACTGATCTACACGAGTTCATGGTCTATCAAGAATATAATTTAAAATGTCATTGTCATATTCAAATTTCTCTATGGCTTCATCCCTTCCTACCTCAAATCATCTTCTACAAAACAATACTCCAAAATCATGATCTTCTTATTCTGGTCTACATCCCCACTCACTTCAACTCCTCACCGAGGAACACCCAAGCCCATGCTTCATATACCCTTACATTTTGTTTCCTCTTTTAATCTCTTTAAACAATTTTCTTGTTCTTGCTGCTGATGTTTCTTCAATTCAACTCTTGTGTTTTGGGACATTTCATTGGTTTAAGTCACTATAGAAATACATTTTGCTGTTTATATTGACAGTATAATATTGATATATTTAGTGCTTAGTCCATTTTAGACTGCAGTTTGGTAGTTGATGGTTTTTTACATATATTCTGAGGGGAGATAGTTAAAAACAATATATCCAATTGCTTGTCGATTTATCCACTCATGCTAATTTTTCAATTTGTTAATCAGAGTCCAGTGAAGTGCTTGTTGTTCCAACTGTGATCATGCAATGGTGTGCAATCTAATTCAGAAGTCAAAATGCAGAGAGTTTCTGTTCAATCTACAAATTTATACACATGTTGGATAAGGAAAGAAACAAGGTTGTAAGTAATGTTGGAATCCCAACAAAATTATAGAAGGCATTAAATGAAGGAAAAATATCAGCTGTAAAATCCCCAAAACGCCAGATTCCCTATTTAGATGGTCAGAAATAGCTAACAAGGTTTCAAAGCTTGTTCAGCTAATTAATTTAAAATTATTGTCCCATTGTAATTGAAAATTAGTCAAAGCAGAGCACCACGCAACACAGAAAAACATAGAAGTCTAATCTAATTTTAAAGAACTGTATCCTCTTTTGAGATGTGCTAAATGCAATAGAGATGTTACTTATTAACAGCATCTGATAATATTATTCTTTGGACAAAGGGTGAAAATAATGATCATAGACAGGAATTGTGTTGTAAAGTTATAGATCAAAAACCTCTCAGTGATGAAACTGGTTCCAGCTGGGAAAGGATTAAAGAAAAAGCCCAGGATTTATAAGCAAATCCAAATAGAACACTGCAACTAAGAGAAGTGAGTTTATGGAGAACCAGTGAAAGATTATTCCCACTGTATCACTCTTGAGGATAAAGTGGCACGTGCTTGTTGCTATTTATATTTTCTGTAGCAATAAATCTTGAAGTTTTACACATGACATTATGTTCTCTTGAAAGACAGATGCCAGCTTGACCATATTGTCAACATGAATGAACCAGGGACGTGTAGCATCTGGAGGTTATAAGGATTATTAAGTCTTCACTTCTGTAATATTTTGCACAAAACAGTCAATAATTGAAAAGATTAACTAACATCACAAGGTAAGCTCTGCCCATCAAACTGTATTGGACTGTTCCCGAGAGGAGCTAGATTTCTATGTGACTCAAGAGTTCTACATATGTTCACCAGAGGGTGTATAGTACTTCAGTGATTGTTCTTAGTGTCCAGTATTTTAGCTATGTGTTGTGTTTATTTTATCTTAAATTTGAACCTGATTATATCTGAGGTGGAGATTGTCTCCCAAGAGACAATGTAACTAGCTGCTAAAGTGATATGTAATAAAAATATCCCATTTAATCAATTCTGTGCCTATCTCCTGCCAACATTTATGTGTAGACAATGCTTCCCAGATAGTATCAGTAACTTAGATTGATAGTAACAAGGAGGATTGGTAGCAATCAATCCATCCAAGATTCCCTGGATGGTTCCCGCAGAAACCTACACATACAATTGTGATAGTAGTGGGGTCGGAAAATTTCATTCAGCTGCAGTATACAAGCTTATTACCTAAACTAGTTGTAAGTGTAAATGTATGATCTTTAAACAATTTTGAATGAATGCACATTTTGTGGTGGATGGGAGAGATAAATATCCTGTTTCACGTCATAATTTATGTGAGATATTAAACTGTTGTGCAAATCAAAACACATGGGATTGAGAATTGGTTAGCAGGCAGAAAACCAAATAGAAATAAGTGTTTGTTACACTTAGTGCTTTTTTTTAGAATGGAAGGCAGTGATTAGTGGGGGACTGCAGGGATCAGCACTTGGGCCCCAGCCATTCACAGTATATGTCAATGATTTTGATGAGGGAATCATATGTAATTTCCTCTTCTGCTTATGATACTATACTAAATGGGATTGTGAGTGATGAGAAGGAAGTAGAGGGGCTTCAAGGCAATTTAGTCAAATTGAGTGAAGAGATAAATGCATGGCAGATTCAATATAACATGAATAAATGTGAAGGTATCTAATTTGGGCAATGATGTAAATGGTGATATATTTGGAAATGTTGGTGTACAAAAGGGACCTGAGTGTCCTCAAATACCAGTCACTGAAAACAAGTCTGCAGGTGCAATAAGCAGTTAGCAAGACCAATGGTATGATGAAGAAAGTGAGGACTGCAGATGCTGGAGACCAGAAATGTGGTGCTGGAAAAACACAGCAGGCCAGGCAGCATTCGAGGAGCAGGAGAATTGATGTTTCGGGCATAAGCCCTTCTTCAGGAATGGTATGAAGACTCTTGTTGCGAGAGGATCGAAGTAAAGGAGCATTAAAGTCTTATCACCCTTGCACATGCCATTTCAATATCACACCTGGAGTACTATATTAAATTTTGGTCTCTTAACCCAAGGAAAGACATGCTTACCATTGAGGGAGTATAGCAAATGATCATTTAACTGATGTCTGGGATTGTGGATTTGTCATGTGGGGGTAGATTCGGTTGACTAGGCCTGTATTCATTGGAGATTAGAAGTACAAGAAGGGGTTATGTATTAAAATCATAAGATTTGAAGGGACACCTGGATGCAGGATAGGTTTTTCCCTCTCTGGAACAATGAGTCATGGTCTCAAGATATCTTATCGAATATTTCAGGCTGAAACGAGGGAAAATATCTTTTAGAGAATGGTAAACCTGTGACATTCTCTTGAAGAAATACTCTGGAGACCATTCACTGCATGTGTTCCAGAAACAAATAGATTTCTAGGCACAGAAGAAGTTGAGATATATGGGGAGAGAAGAAATATGGTGTTAAAATAACGAGTCCACCATGATCAGGTTGTGATTTGGAGATGCCGGTGTTGGACTGGGGTGTACAAAGTTAAAAATCACACAACACCAGGTTATAGTCCAACAGGTTTAATTGGAAGCACACTAGCTTTCGGAGCAACGCTCCTTCATCAGGTGATAGTGGAGGGCTCGATCGTAACACAGAATTTATTGCAAAAATTTGCAGTATAATGTAACTGAAATTATACTTTGAAAAATTGATTGTCTGTTAAGCCTTTCATCTGTTAGAAGACAGTGATAGTTTCACTTCTTCCATGTGTAAATCACAAAACCTTTTTTTTAAAGTTGCATTCTCGGGTTAGCTGTTAACAATGACGATAGCTAGACAATATGTTGAAGGTGTTAGCCCCCTGAGTTCTCTGTCTATGACCTGATGTTTAGATTGATTCTAATCTAAAAATTGAGAAAATAAAGTTTT
>NC_057715.1:60204379-60209967 GCF_004010195.1 Chiloscyllium plagiosum | reverse complement strand
GATGAAGGAGCGTTGCTCCGAAAGCTAGTGTGCTTCCAATTAAACCTGTTGGACTATAACCTGGTGTTGTGTGATTTTTAACTATGATCAGGTTGAATGGTGGAACAGGGCATTATGGGCTGAAAGGCTTATTCCTGCTCCTATGATCTATGTTTTTAAGACTTTGCATGGACTAACACAATCTGCCATCATAACACCAGTGGAGGGGCAGTGAAAATATTAGATGTCGTGCAATTGAAAATTAAGAGAACCCCCTTAGAATTTCCAGAGTTATGTGTCTTTCTGTCTCAATTACTTTGAGCTGAACTAATTATATTAAGATGAATTTTGTTATTCTATAAGTAACATTTCTGTTGAAAATTAATGCTATCACTTTCAAATTCAATGAAAAAAAATCTCATCTTCTCACATGCTTTTAATTTGTTAGGTTTTTGGGTCCCATCTCAAAGAGCAACCTCTGGAGAAATTTGGTGTTAATTACATTTGTCATTGTGCTGATTCCTGTACAGCTGATAGATTCAATTATTGGGGTATGAATGCAAAATACATTGCTGAAATAAGATACTGCAAATCAGACCAACGAATATCTTTGCATAAGAATCATGACTATGTTACTAACACTGGAATTTGTGTTACTTACGTTTGGGAATGCAACTGTTGATAATTATTGTTTTTTTTTATTCAGTAAGCTGTCTTGATTTAGAATTTTCTGTTGCAAATGTTGAAATTCAAAAGTAACATACAAAAATAAAGTCTTGATGTAACGAGAAAAAAATGTAAGAGGAAATGGCAGGGGATTGAGTTGGATAGCTCTTTAACAAAAAAAAAATCAGCACAGGCACCAAAGGTCAGATACCTCTTCCTGAACTGTATGATTCCACAATTCTATGAGTGAATCACAAGGCATCTAATCAACTACCTGTTGTGCAGAGCTAATACAAAAATATTTGCTGGCATTGTCCATATACTGTGCATTAATTCCAGCTTTAGTAGGAAACCTCCTCTCCTACTCACAGCTCCTTTAAGGACTTATTTCTACTGATAAAGAAATGAAATAGTGGAACATTAGGACAATGGGAACATTGACAAGCAAGTATCTATCTAATGATTAATAGTAGAGGATACGTCACTGTTGAGTATCTACAGATGATGTTCTTGGATAACAAGAATACTTACTGGGTGATAACAACAAGTACAACCATATTTGTTTAGGCATAATTACTTGGACCAGCTTTGACATGCCTCAATACAACCCATACCAACAGGATCGCTTCTCTGGATGGCCAACCAATCAGCTAGGGATGGTGGAATGATGTGCTGAATTATTCATCGAAGAATCTCAATTTTTTTCAACCTTTGTAGGGGTCACAGTGAAAGCATGAATGTAGCAGTGGAAAGCAGAAAACTACTTGAGGATAGAAGCAAGACATGGGAAGGCTATTCCATTGTTGTAGGAAGTTAAAATGGATGAAGTCTTTAAAAGAAGTCTCTTTCCCCTGAATACAGGAAGAGGAAGCTATTCTGTAAGGTTAAAGTTCTGAAAGGGGCTAATGTACATTGGTCTCACCCATTCTATTAATGGCACAGTCTATGGGATGGAAAAAGGGGTTCTACTCTAGTTTTCAGAAAAAGCAGGTGTAACTGTTCTAGTTCCCTGAGGTCCAAGTAATTATGCCTAAACAAATATGGTTGTACTTGTTGTTATCACCCAGTAAGTATTCTTGTTATCCAAGAACATCATCTGTAGATACTCAACAGTGACATATCCTCTACTATTAATCATTAGATAGCCCCAAGACAATACAAAAATAAAGAGAACTGGTGGCAATGCACTATCTTATACAATGCTTACCCAGTGCCACATGTCAGAAGAGGTGGTAAATACAACAAGTGGCCATCAGGAAAAATACCACAAAATTGAACAATTCAGAAGACAAAAGGGGAAAAAATTGTAACAAGACAGTTTAAGAGCATTGTCACTTTGAGAAGAGAAAGTCAGCAGTGAACAAACAATTACTGACAAATGAAGACTTGTGGAAGCAGCAACAAGACACAGTCAGCATTCCAAAAGCAAACACTCATTCTGAAGCTCATAACATATGCTGGGCAAAAGGAATAAAAGTGAGTCACACTTAGAAAATGTATAGGCATTTGTGAAGAAGGACAGCAAGGAGCAAGTGAAGGCTCAGGTGGTAAAGGCAGAAATCCTCAAGGAACAAAGGAACAAGTGCATAAGAAACAGCACAGAGCTGCATTGGTGCATTGGCACAAAGCTGCATTACTTCCTGCAATGAGCTTCATCACCATCAACAGTAGGCTACTTGAGATACAATAAATAGGAAAGATTGGAAAATAAATTTAGATGAGGTTATAGATCAAAAATGCCTCAGAACTTATTTCTTTTGAAAATGGAGCAAATCTAAAAAAAAAACTCCAGTAAAATGCTATGAGCAGAAAAGATGTTAGGAGAAATTAAAGAGTTGCAAAAACAGACTCAGCCACAATTTTAACAGGAATATTAATAAAACCACAGCCAAATAACTTTATTTTAAAATTGTGTAGTAAAGTGCTTTGTATTTTAGACAATGCACAAAAGTTGGAGAATGTCCTTTCTAATCATGAAGAAACAAGAAAACTCCTTGCTGTAGAAGATAGGACACCCTAGAGACAGGTGGTGGACAGTATTTTGACTTTTTAAAAGACAAAAAAAGATCAGTAAGCAAGAGAGATCCAGTATTTTGAAAAATAGATTTAAAAACCTTTATATGCAATTAATCATCAAATTCGTATTGTTGGCTATTTAGTACAGTTATTGTATTATAAAAATACATAGTTTAAAATACTGGCAAATAAAGGAATACTGCAATGTGTAAAGTCTACAAACTCATTCAATTTACAAAAGTATTGGTGAATAAGGGATAGAGTCACAGAGATGTACAGCATGGAAACAGATCCTTCGGTCCAACCCATCCATGCCGACCACATATCCCAACCCAATCTAGTCCCACATGCCAGCACCCAGCCCATACCCCTCTAAACCCTTCCTATTCATAAACCCATCCAAATGCCTTTTAACTGTTGCAATTGTACCAGCCTCCACCACTTCCTCTGGCAACACATTCCATACACGTACCACACTCTGCATGAAAATGTTGCCCCTTGGGTCTCTTTTATATCTTTCCCCTCTCACCCTAAACCCATGCCCTCTAGTTCTGAACTTCCCCACCCCAGGATGGGTATTCATCCTATCAATGTCCCAAGAACAGTCTTTAAAATACTATTGAAATAATGCAGAATTAAAATACCTTCACACTAAGAAAATTAATTGAAATACTGAGAAGAAATTGAAAATGACAAAACACTGAAATTATTTGTCAGGAAAGGATCACACAGAACACGACTGGATTTCATGGAAGTGGCAATTCTTAGGAAAACAACATTGCCACAAAATTAAAACACTAAAACTGAAGTTGAGTGAGTTTGAAGCATTATATTCAGTACATCCAATTCCAAATGATGTTATGATCAGACTAAACAGGAAAGAGGGTAAAGAAGTTTTTGAAGATGTCCTAAAAGCTTTTGACAATTGCTTCAATTTAAGAACAAATAATATTCTTGAAAGAGCAACATTTTAAAAGAAGAGTTGAGCTTTCAGGAGAATGCATGTATAATTGACAAGGGATTGCTCATTTAAGACAGAGAAGAGGAGACTGTTTTATTTTTCTCATAGAGTATTGTAAATTTCTCATACTTTGTTTCCACCATTTGTTAAGGAAAAAGATTTTTATTTGAGTGAGGATTTAAGTCAGAGATTGATAAATACTTGTCAAGTGAGGAGGTCAAAGAATATTAGGAAAGGGGGGAATAACCATTAATGTGGAGGAATCAAATCTTTCTAAATAGCAGAGAAGGCTTGAGGGAATAAATGGCCGACACATGTTTCCAGTTTATATGTTCGTAAGACCAACAATACGCAAAAAAGGACCATAGTGTCTGTTTGATGAAATGAGAAACAGATTTAATGTTTTGAGTCTGATACAATTCTTCTTCAGACTCTCTAAAAGAGAGAAATCATATTTGAAGCAATAACTCTTTCCATTGATCCTACCATAGCAAAGGTCCTGGTGAATTTCTTTTTTTATTTCAAATTTCCAATGTCTGATGTACTTTAATTTTATTAACAGAGTCTATTCATTTTCGAATGCACACTCGAGATTTATGTTAAGTTTAAAAAGTGAATAATACAAGCACGTGAGGCAAAAGACCCAGTGTCAGTGCTGAGAGACGATAACAGCTTACAAACTTAGCAACGTTACTAGGGAAGTAAGCCATCAGTAAGAAATTCTATGTCTGTAAGACTGTAGGTCACTAAAAGGAGAAGAAAGACGGGTTCAGAACAGTGCAAATCTTGATGGTCACGTTACTAAACAAGATCCACACATTAGTACATGAACACCACGAGCAAATATATCTGCACTTCAGCTTCACTTCAGGTCTGATGAAGAGTCATCAAGACTCAATGTTAGAAGTTTAGAAGGATATGGGCCAAATGGGACTAGATTTATTTCAGATATCTGCTCAGCACGGACGAGTTGGACTGAAGGGTCTGTTTCCATGCTGCATATCTCTAAGACTCTATAACTGTTACAAGTTGCACTGTGTTGTGGTGTGAATTGAAAATGCATACATTGTTTGCAATCAACAAACTTCACTTTTGAGTCTGCAAGAATACTTCAGCCTCAAAATCACAAGAATGGAAGGGGATTGGCAGCTTCCTAGACAACAACTGATCCAGAAACAATCAGCTGTTCAAACGCTAGTCCAGAAATAAACGGTTGAGGAGAAAGTGAGGTCTGCAGATGCTGGAGATCAGAGCTGAAAATGTGTTGCTGGAAAAGCGCAGCAGGTCAGGCAGCATCCAGGGAACAGGAGAATCGACGTTTCGGGCATAAGCCCTTCTTCAGGAATGAGGAAAGTTTGTCCAGCAGGCTAAGCACATCATCTATTGCATCCTCTGCACCCGATGTGGCCTCCTCTATATTAGGGAGACAGGCCGGCTACTTGCGGAGCGTTTCAGAGAACACCTCTGGGACACCAGGACCAACCAACCCAACCACCCTGTAGCTCAACATTTCAACTCCCCCTCCCACTCCACCAAGGACATGCAGGTCCTTGGACTCCTCCATCGCCAGACCACAACAAAACGACGGTTGGAGGAAGAACACCTCATCTTCCGGCTAGGAACCCTCCAACCACAAGGGATGAACAAGGATTTCACCAGTTTCCTCATTTCCCCTCCCCCCAGCCTGTCTCAGTCAAATCCATCAAATCCAGCACCGCCTTCCTAACCTGCCATCTTCTTCCCGACCTCTTCGCCCCCACTCCAGTCTGACCTATCACCCTCACCTTGACCTCTCGCCACCCATCACATTTCCGACGCCCCTCCCCCAAGTCACTCCTCCCTACCTTTTATCTTAGCCTGCTGGACAAACGTTCCTCATTCCTGAAGAAGGGCTTATGCCCGAAACGTCGATTCTCCTGTTCCCTGGATGCTGCCTGACCTGCTGCGCTTTTCCAGCAACACATTT
>NC_057715.1:60192185-60202773 GCF_004010195.1 Chiloscyllium plagiosum | reverse complement strand
GCGTTTGGCCTCAGCGGTGTAGAGGTCGGTGCGCCAAACTACTACCGCGCCTCCCTTGTCTGCTGGTTTGATAGTGAGGTTGGGGTTGGAACGGAGGGAGTGGAGGGCTGCACGTTCCGAGGGTGAGAGGTCGGAGTTTCTGCTGGTTTGATAGTGAGGTTGGGGTTGGAACGGAGGGAGTGGAGGGCTGCACGTTCTGCTGGTTTGATAGTGAGGTTGGGGTTTCCACCAACCCACCCCACCCCAGTCTGACCTATCACCCTCACCTTGACCTCTTTCCACCTATCACATTTCCGACGCCCCTCCCCCAAGTCCCTCCTCCCTACCTTTTATCTTAGCCTGCTGGACAAACTTTCCTCATTCCTGAAGAAGGGCTTATGCCCGAAACGTCGATTCTCCTGTTCCCTGGATGTTGCCTGACCTGCTGCGCTTTTCCAGCAACACATTTTCAGCTCAGAAACAAACTGTTGCTGACCAAAGCAGTCAAGAGGTAACCAGTGGAGAACCTAAATGAGCTCCCCGGAATCATGGTGGAAGCCAAACAGATTTTTAAAAAATCAAGTGAGAACAGAGAGCAGTTTAGCATAGACAAAGGTGCAAATTTCAGTGTTGGTGGAAATGTTCAACCCTTTGTCTTCTAAAACAGAACACACCCGTCATTGACAGAGATGGTATGCATTTAGCATGATCTTCCAGAGTCTACAGAAATGTACTTTATGGTTAAACTACCAGAAAGGAGAACTGAAGAGGTCTATGTCTGATAAGCTTATGATAAACTATGTATGACTCCACGGGAAACAAACCAATGTTCACAAATTCAGAATACAATCTGCCTGGTCTAAGCATCCAGGGCACTGCAAAAAAGAAGTTCCCTCTAATTGGAAAGCAATTGACCAATCCATTTATCCAGAATACTGGAAGGAAGAAAGTATTTAATTCCATAGAGCAGCAGTCTTCCAGAAAATGTAATGCAGTAAAGAAGAAACTTCCAGAAAACGTAATGGATCATAAGCATATTTAGAAAGGTTGACGTCCTGTGCAAATGATATTCACAAGATTAAAAAACCTCCAGTGATGAAATAACCCACAGATCAAAACTAAGCCCAACAGTCATCAAGCAGGAGACTTGCCATTCTTTTGAAGGCAAATCAGGACAGTACTTATACATTTAATGGTAAGTTCTGGGAGTGTTGCTGAATAAAGTTACCTTAGAGTACAGGTTCAAAGTTCCTTGAAAGTGGTGTCACAGGTAGATAGGATAATGAAGAAAGCATTTAGTTTGCTTGCCTTTTTTGACCAGTGCATTGAGTATAGGAGTTGGAAGGTCATGTTGCAGCCACTTTTGGAATATTGTGTGCAATTCTGGTCTCTCTGCTGTAGGAAGGATGTTGAGAAACTTGAAAGGGTTCAGAAAAGATTTATAAGAATGTTGTCAGGGTTGGAGGGTTTGAGCTGTAGGGAGAGGCTGAACATGCTGGGGCTATTTTTCCTGGATGGCCAGAAGCTGAGGGGTGACATTATACAGGTTTATAAAATCATGAGATGCATGTTTAGGTTAAATAAATAAAATCTTTTCCTCAGGGTGGGGGAGTCCAAAACTAGAGGGCATAGGTTTAAGGTGTGAGGCAAAATATTTAAAAGGGACCTAAGGAGCAACTTTTTCATGCAAAGAGTGTGCCTGTAAGGAATGAGCTGCCAGAGAAAGTAATGGAGACTTGTACAATTACAGCATTTAAAAGGCATCTGAATATGATTAGGAAGAATTTCGAGGGATATGGGCCAAATGCTGACAAATGGGACCAGATTTATTTAGGATGGACAAATTGGATCGAAGGGTCCATTTCTCTACTGTACAGCTCGATGACTATAAGACTATGACTAAATATGAAGAGAATGCTCTCTGAGAAAGCTGCAGAATGTTCAGAGCCCTTGCAATTATGAAGCTCGAGCTGAGAGGTAGCAGAAAATATAATACAAATATATTACATAGCGGAATGACAATAAGGATAGGAGGTTAGGGTGAGTGGTTAATGCTTAGGTTACATTAGATCAGCTTGATTTACTCACATTACACAATCTATGGTTAGAGACAATCAGCTTGACTTCAGAGACTGGAGGGAGATTTATTTGCACAAGCTCATTATGGTTCTTGTAATTGTGTCTGAAAAGTTTTTTTTGTTTTTAGTTGTGGTTCAAGGGATGTGTACTCACTGGATAGGCTAGCTACTATATATTACCCAACCCCAATGGCCCTGGGAAAGGTGGCAGTGAGCTATTTTCTTGCGTCATGTAATCTTTGGGGAGTACAACCACCCAAGATGTTATTAACTTTGGAAATTTTGACCCAGAGAAACAGTGAAGGAATGGTGAGACAGTTCCAAGTCAAGATAGTGTCAGACATGGAGGTATTCTTGAAGGTGTTGGTGCTGCTGGGTGGTCAAGGTCCTTCTAGATGGTAGAGGTAACAGGTTTGAAGGTGTGGTTCAAATAGAGAGCTATTGCAGTCAATGCTGCCAATGTGCTTTGGTGTGACTGAGAGCAAATGTTGGCAGTGGAAGTTGGTTGCTAATCAAACAAGCTTATTTTTTTTCTGGAGTTTGTCTAGCTCTAAGTGTTTGGTTAAACTGCAGTAGTCAAGGCAAGTGGGGAACATTCCATCAAAGCCCTGACTTGTGCCTTGTAGATGGTGGACACATATTGGAAGTCAGAAGGTGCATTACTCACTGCAAAAATCCAATTGCAGTGGATTGCTCTTTATGCCAGAGATGCTTTTTTTTTTAATTGTTGGTCCAGTTCACCTTCAGCTCCAGGGCATCTCTGTAAGAGTTCTTCAGGGAAGCGCCCTGGGCCCAAGGATTTTCAGCTGTTTCATCAATGACCTTCACTTCATCATAAAAAGTCAGAAATGGAAATGTTCATTGATGATTGCCCAATGTTCAGCACTATTCCTGAGTCCTCAGACACTGAAGCAGACAATACCCTAATGCAACAAGAACTGTACAATATCAAGGTTTGGGATGACAAGCGGCAAGTAACATTTATTCCACACAAGTGCCAGGAATTGGCCACATCCAACTAGATAAAATCTAACCATCACCCCTTAACATCCAAATGCATTACCATCACTGAATTCTCTATATCACCAAGCTGAGGGATCACTGATGAAACTGACTAAACTCACTATAAAACAACTATAGCTACAACAGCAGTGAAAAACTCACTTCCTGACTCCCCAAACCCTGCACACTGTCTTCAAGATACAAGTCAGGAGTATGATAGAATACTACCCATTTACCCGGATGAGTGCAGCTCCAACGAAACTCAAGAACCTTAACACCACACAGCCCAAAGTGACCTGCTTGACTGACATCACATCCAGAATTAGTCACTTCCTCCAATACTGATGCTCAGTAGTGTTGTGCATCTTCTATAAAGTGCTCTGCAGAAATTCAACAAGGCTCCCAAGACTGTACCACCCAAACTCACAGCCACTACCGTTTAGAAGGATGCGGGCAGCAGATAAATTAGAACACTACTATCACCAAGCCACTGGCAATCCTGACTTGGAAATATATCACCATTCCTTCAGTGTCACTGGATCAATATCCTCAAAATCCATCCCTAATAGAATTCTGCAGTTAGCAATTTTTGAGAAGATTTATAGCTCAGGTTGATGATAAGTGTGTAAGTTAGCTCACTGAGCTGGAATCCTGCAGTACCTACAGCAAATGGATTGCAGCAGTCCAAGATTACCCTTAACAAATTCCCACTAGCTTTACTCAATTAATTCATACCTGCCCAAAAGACTATTCCATCCTTCCCAAATGATCATTTCTAAAACTCTTTCTCATCATAATATTTTAATATTACTGCTCATTTTAAGATTATTATATTGATTTCAAGTAACATTTTAGAATTTGGCTAAGCTACCCTATGGATTTGTTTGAATTATCACTGGCGAAAGAATTAACAGGGCAGCTGTTTGTGTGGAACTGGAATGTCCTAGAGGTACCAAAGGAAAAGGGCTAAGATTTTTTTGTTGGCTTTAAGAAATAAGTAAAAAATTTGAATGTACCTGATAATGCTTATGTTAAACTAATACAAAGAGTTAAGTTGAATCATTTTCTAGTAAGGAATGGACATCATTCCAAACAAAGCATAAGAGTTTGAACCTCAAGAGCATTTTGTGGCATAGTTTTACCATTGGTTTATAATGTAATTATTCTGAGACACAGTTCAATGTCACATCACCTCCGAGACAGAAGAAGAAAGACATCTCTTATGCTGGCTATATTTAAGGGATCTTGAAACAGAATAAACATTCACATTGTCTTCTATGCTTATTTGTTAAGTGCTTTTAAATTCCAGATTTTAATAGATTCTATTTGATTCATAAGTGCTGATTATTCATACCTTAGTAGGCCAAGCATAAATGAGGATCCCTTTGTTATAACTTAAGAATTCTGAACTTAAAATCTCTAAGTAAAAGGACTACACATCTTAATTTCCCAAAAATGAACACAACAACAATCTCAAAGGGTTTATCCTTGCATGATTTAATTAACAAGAATACAATATTTGCAATGTTCCAAAGCTCTGGGTTTTGGACTTTTTTTGTGAATTCCTTAAGTCCTTTACTCCAAGTGACTCATTGTCCTTTCTCACAACTGACCTAAATTTCTAGTGCAATGATCACAGTTGCTTAAAAAATTCACCAATAGATACTTGACCTAACCTTATTTCTCAGAATCGGATCCAACAGTTAGGAAGAAGGTGTCAACTGGTCATTTTTTTAAAGCAATGTATAATAAATTCTCTCTATTTCTGCCATTCACATGTTTACTGTCCCATTATTTATAATTAAAGGTCTCAATTACTACTGTTCAATCAAATTGTACTCCTTTTTGTTCCTCCCTATCTTTGCTTAATAACCACTCATGTTATTGGTCATTTTTCTTATAAACTCAGGAAATTCATTGTATTGTTAGCATTAGACATTGAAATAAGCACACATGAATTTAGCCTGCTATTTGTAATATAATCAATGGACATGGGTTAACTGTGCATCGAAATTCTCATGTACCTTTTCAAAGCTTTTGTAGGGAATTGTCAATATATTGGACTTGAATATATTCTCCATATTTGAGTTTCTGTGACAATACTGGGCTTGTATAAGGGAGGCAGTTATGGGGATCTGATACAGCAACATCACATTGTTGCAAGCATATCCAACAGAGTGTAGTACGCAGGTAAGGAATCTTACAAGAAAGCAGTTACATTGCCTATGTAATGTGAACAATGTTACTCTCAAACAATAATTCTACTACACAGAGCAGATATATAATTAGAGGCAAGTGCAAATATATTCCATCGGTATGCACAACATACCACACACTTTGTCTTACTTGAAATTGCTCCATCTAGATACATGAACTGTTAGTTAATCCCATTTTTAGCAAAACGGTCTTTAGTCAGTATCAGCTCTGAGCCAGAGACAGACAATTTGCAAAATTATCTTTTCAACAGTTAATAAGACAAGAATTTGCAACACTTTCATTCAATCACACTGAGTTGGAAAATTGCATCATGAACAAACCAATCTGATGTTGATACATTGGAAATGTTTTTGGAGTTTCATTTTGAAATACTGGAGGTAAGGTTTTATTCAGTGAATTTAATGGCAAATTAAGCACAGTAATTACTGAGAGGAAAATTCAAACCAATAATTAGTTTACACAAGTAACCATAGCCGAGCAATTGCACATTAAGCTATTAAAATAAAATATGTTAAGTTATTCATTAAAGAGCTATAAAATTGTTTACATTCATTTTTTTTCCTGAAGTATAATGCTTTGTTTCAGCCCTAATTAAACAAAATTAATCTGACTGCAGCAAAACTTCAAAAGGTTGACTTTTAATGAGATTTATTATTTTATTTGCCTAAGGCATTGAAAGCAGTAGAACAGCTCCAACATTTATCCAAGCAAAATGTGTACTTGTTAGAAATGATAATATATAGATTACTGTCCAATGACTGGAGGTAAGAGCAACAAGAGAAAAAAAAAGTCAATCAAATTTCTTACTTGCCCTACCAGTGCAATTTTATCTATTTCAACAATGTGGTTTTGCTTTTGAAAACCAGTTTGCTGTCAGGTCATATTATAGCCCTATTGCCAAATCCATTACTATAGTCACAGTACCCTCATCAGGGGTTTTCTGGGGCTGTATGATTGTACACATGAACTGCAGCGACTTCCCATTCTCTTCAGCACCAAGATCAGCTAGGTGCTGATTTTAACAAGTAGGAAGGACTGTCAAAGGAGGCAGACCAATTACTTTCTCTCAAGTGTTTTGAGAAGAAGCATGGAGAGCAAATTAAACAACAGTGTTTAACCAAATCATTTTTATCACAAGGACAACATGTCCAAGAAAAAGAGATAAAATACAGAGTTGTAATTAATAAACCACACGGTGGCTAGCATTGCTGCCTAACAGTGCCAGGGTCCCAGGTTCAATTCCACCCTTGGGCAAACCTCTGTGTGAAGTTTAAATGTTCTCCCCATGTCTGCATGGGTTTACTCCCACAGTCCAAAGATGTGTATGTTACATGGATTGACCATTAGGTAAAAACAATGACTGCAGATGCTGGAAACCAAAGTTTAGATTAGAGTGGTGCTGGAAAAGCACAGCAGTTCAGGCAGCATCCGAGGACCTTTGTAAATTGCACATAGTGTCCTGGGAGGTGTAGGCTCGGGGGGACTAGTCATAGGAAATGTAAGGAATGGGACTATGCGGGAAGCTCTTTGGAGGGTCAGTCTGAACTTGATGGACTGCACTACTCTTCTATTTGGTTAAATTGCTAGGCTGCACATGGACTGAATTTGTGGCTATAATTGTTTGTCTAATTGAAGGGAAGTCCCTTAATTTAAATAGCCTGTGGCATATCTTGGTGCTTGCATACCCCAAAAAATTCACAGGCTGCAACAGATTACCAGACCTCCCCTCAAAACCTGCTGTCCTCAAATCCTATCCTAAAAGCCACATTCATCTCAATCCTCTTTGAAAGAAGGCCAAACAAGTATCAATACGAAAACTTGCCCCAAGACACAACCCATTTCAGCCCGGACAGCTGGTTGGGAACATGTGTGCTCTCATGTCAAAGTGACTGTCCCAATTTTCATCTCTTCAGACATGAGTAAGTGACTTAGAATGGGCTGATTCACCAGTCCTTACAAAGCCATTCAAATGTCAGGGACATACATTGGGGTGTTTTAGTTACAGTCACTCTGTCAGGTTTCTTCTGGAATTACAGGAGCAGGACACTGGAAACCTGTGGAGATGTGGCCCAAAATGTTTAGATGACAATGTTTTAGTCATTTGGGTCACTAGAAATTGTATCCATTTGCAATTATTTGTATTGCTTGGAACAGTAAACATGAATCAATTATTACCACAATATACTATTGCAGAACTTATATCCTCAACTTGTCTCGTTATTATCCAGGAGTAACCCAAGAAACAACATACAAAGTACAAACAAATTAATGCCATTATTGAACCTCATATTCTTATCACAAACTGTTTTAGACACCTTACATCTTGTGGAACCCCCTTTTTTAAAATTACATAAACATTTATCCTTTGATTTTAATGAAAAGTCAGTCAAGATACAGGAAGACATCCTACCCTGAAAGTAGACAGTTCTCTCTGTTGTAACCTTTCTGTTTCAGGGTTGATAATGGCATTTGCTGATCACCACATTAACTACTGGTTGCTACTGGACCTTTACAGAATTGCTAGTTAGGGAAATTGCAATGTAACACCCCTATTATTAAATGCCCAGAAAAGTTGGATTATCATTAATCATTAAGCACAATGTCACAATACCCTCACTTCCTTCACTTTCTTATGCTACTTCTTTCAAATTATCCCCCTTACTGAAGTAATTTAAACCTTTTAATTGCAATGTTTCCCTGGTGCTAATGAAATAGAATAATATATTCTATTTCATACATTTTTAATGAGAAAAGAAATTCTTAATAGAGGGGGTTAATGACTGTCACATTGAACATTGAAAGGAACTATGGAGAGTTCCAAGAAGCCTTTCACCAGTGCATAAGCTTTAAATGGGACTAGGGTGGAATGCACATGTACATTCATTTTCTTAAATTGAGCATTATGTCATTTTAAAGACAAATACTTTCAGAAGTAAGTAACTGTCTAAGACTTCTGAACTTAATACTGGAACACTCACCTTGGCAATTATTTGTCAATTTCCCATGGTATATTCATTGTTAATCTGTGGTCTGCAGCTCATTTGAAATGCTTAACCAATTGGCCTATAACTTTATGTGACATCGAAAGTAATATAAAATGTCAAATCATCAGGTAATGAAAAAATCTAGTTCATATATCTTAGAAAATAATTCCTGAAACTACAAGTTCCAACTGCAAATAAATGGGGGTCTTATTGAGAAACTAGTATACAGGACTCTGATGTAAATGTCATTCAAATATACTTAGGATTATCGCACTTAGATGATAGCTAAGGTTGGAGTTGTCAGTGGGAACACTTGAACAATGTTTGAGCAGTTGCTTGGCTTTTGGTAAAGCCAAAAGGTCTTCATGTACTTTACGAAAAGAGTTAGATTATTTTTATACTTACCATGAAAAGAGGAAAATGGGACATTTGGTCAACAAAGGAATAATGATAAGGAAAGAAATTCTGGATAAATGATTGTAAACTCTATTGGCAACATGAATTCATCATACGGGTTACAGAATCAGAGATATGCTGAAGATAAAAATAAAATTAGTTTACATTGTGACAGAAAGCAATAACTTGGAAGACTGTGAAAAGGTAGTTGAATATTGGCCAGCCGCTAACAAAAGGATTGCAGAAACCGTAAAGCCATTAGAAATTGGGCTGTTTTTAATCTAAAGTCACAAAGCAGTGTAAGAAAGTAAGAAATTACAGGCCATCTGTCATTGGGGAAGTGTGAGAAGATTTCATTAAGGAAATCAGAGTAGAGCACTTCAATAAGTTCAAGGCAATTAGGCCCAGTCAACATAGTTTTGTGAAGGAAAAATAATATTTAGTCAATTGATTACAATTCTCTAAGGAATTAGCACGTGCTATGGATATTGAAGTACTAGTAGATTTCCAGAAGGTGTCTGATTAGCGACCACAACAAAATGATTATTGTGGGAAGTAAAGGCACATGGTGTAGGGTACCATATTAGCACAACTAGTAGATTGACTAGGCGAAAGTGAGCACTGCAGATGCTGGAGATCAGAGTCAAGATTAGAGTGGTGCTGGAAAAGCACAGCAGGTCAGGCAGTATCTAAGGAGCAGGAAAATCGATGTTTCAGGCAAAAACCCTTCATCAGGAAACCTTCAGCACCACTCTAATCTAGAAGATTGACTAGCCAACAAAGAACAGTTGGCATTAATTTTTCTTTCTACGTGGCATGATGTACTGATTGGTGTGCCACATGGACCAATGTTGGGGCTTCCAACGTTTTGCAATTTATACAAATGACTTAGATGAAGATGCCAAAGGTGTGGCTGCTAAATTTGCTAATAACAGATGGGAAATTCATTGATGAAAAGAACATAAGGAGGCACAGAGGAATATTGATGGGTCCAGTGAGAGACTAAATGTCTAGTAAATGGAGCACAGTGTAGGGGAATGTGAAATTATCCATCTTGGCATGAAGAATAAAAAACATATTATCCAAATGCTGAGAGACTGCAGGGCTCTGAGCTGCAGAAAGCACTGTTCTCAGGTGTGAATTGCAAAACAGTGTGCACCTACAAGAATTTATCAATGCTAATAGAACATTATTGTCTATTACAAGATGAATTGAATACGAAAGCAGGAAGGTTATATTGCAGTTATACAGAACATTGGTGAGACCACATCTGGAAAACTGTGTACAGTGTTGTTCACTTTATTTAGGGAAGGATGTAAATATATTGGAAGCAGTTCAGAATAGCTTCACTCAACTAACACCTGGAATGGGTTTTTTTCTAACAAGGAAATGAGCAGACTTGGTTTGCATCTGTTGGAGTTTAGATCAGAGTGGTGCTGGAAAATGGCAGGAATAGAGCTCTATTCCTGATGAAGGGCTTTTGCCCAAAACTTTGATTTTCCTGCTCCTCGGATGCTGCCTATCCTGCTGTGCTTTTCCAGCACCACTCTGATCTAAACTCTGGTTTCCAGCATCTGCAGTCCTCACTTTTGCCTTGCAATTGTTGGAGTTTAGAACAGCAAAAGGTGCCTTGATTGAAATGTATAGGATCATGATGGATCTTGATAGGGTAAATATGGAAATAGGGTAAATATGGAAATAGGGTAAATAGGGTAAATATGGACTCCACCACATCTCCTCCACTTCCCGCTCCTCTGCCCTTGAGCCTCACCCCTCCAATCGCCACCAGGACAGAACCCCACTGGTCCTCACCTACCACCCCACCAACCTCCATATACATCATATCATCCGTCGCCATTTCCGCCACCTCCAAACGGACCCCACCACCAGCGATATATTTCCCTCCCCTCCCCTATCAGCGTTCTGAAAAGA